>NC_064307.1:9877233-10074957 GCF_023373825.1 Bactrocera dorsalis
GTTTAAGTGGTCTTTGGGGAAGGGAGTATTGTTTTTACATGAGATGAAAGTTCTGGCTCTGCAGCGTGTTAGTGCAGTCTGTGAAGAATTGGACCAAAAAAGCGTTTTGAGGTTAATTGATGAAAAAGAAGAGGAGTTTCTCAGCTATCCTGACGTGATTAACGAGGCTTACAACACTGGCAACAGAGATGGCCTCGGAAGAAGCCAAGCAAGTAGGGGTTGAAGACCAAAACGCGACAAGCAGCGGTATGGTATATGATGTAGCAGATTCTACGGCAAGTCCACACTGTATGAAAAGTAGGTGAAATGGTCGGCTTGGACCAGAGAAAAGGTGAAAAACGGCCCACATTACTGAAATTATGCAGCATTCGACAAAAAGAACCGGGGCCGTCCTCAAAAAAGACACCGTCCGGTGGGATTGTGAAACGATATTTGATCCTGGCGGAGTCAAGATTCTTAAATGAAAGGATGGATATTGAGGGAAACGATGAGAACGTTTTCGAACTTCTGAGAAGCTGACGGCAACAAAAACACGCAGAAGAAAGATAAGTGGATAAGGATCTCGGCATGGCGACTTTACTTATCTTACAGGAGGTGGAAAAGGTTCTTCGAGTCCGAAACCGGAAGATTATGGTGCTCTATGTGAATCTCCGCAAAACTAGGATCGCTTCTGGGCAGCTTAGTCTTAACCTAGAAGGGCGGCTTCGACGTGGCTTTAGTCCAGGAACCATGGATAACATCGGATAATGCCACTAGGCTAAAGTAAAAAAATTTCAGTACGCTTACCACAGACGAGATTAACAAGGTAATATTTGTGAATAAAAAGCTATGTTTCCATTCCACACATGACTTGACGGTTGCGGCAGTAAAATGTCTCAACGATGACCCTCTACTATTATAATTGCATCCTGCTATATTCCGAGCGAAAGCGTGGCACCGACATCGGCGCTTTAAAATCAACATACAGCAGAAGGAAGCAGGCCTTTATGATGGACACCGATGTCTACGACCGCATAAGGACTGGAACTGGTCTATCCGTCGCTCGTTACCCTAACAGACTAACCTAACTGTTCTTAATTAATTCTTTGTAATTATTTTTCACACAAATTTTACGGGCTATTAAGTGTTGATTCGTGGAATTGCATATATTTTCCAAGGTTTTCAGTTGCAACCCATTAGGAGGAGGGAAGAAATAATATACTGCTCCCACTCAGAGCTCTCTAATTTCATTTACATCTCCTCCTATTCTTAGCACCCCTTTAGCCCTTGCAAATAGTATAATAACGTCAGCAGTAATTTTAACATTCTACACATGATATTTCTTAAGCTTTTGACAAGTTGATGACGACAGTGACATGATGGCATAAAACCTTTTGCTGAAAGACAAAAAAGCACAAAAATGTCCTCAGTTTCAAAAGAGTTCCACGCTTAGAATGCAAGACCGCTCCGCCGCCTCCTTCCGAAGGCGAACACATTCACGCATTTTTAGACAATGGCTCGTGGCCATATTTCACTGCACTCCAAGGATTGCTTTGAGCGCGAATTACGGCGCACTTGGCCCATGGGCTGTCGCATAAGTTTTCGTTGACACAAAACCAGCTAAAACATTCGCTTTGCCAAAGTAATTTTTCCTGCCACACGCCGTACATTTGTGTGCGGCAAGCGTAAGAAAAAATTCTTGAACAAGTGTTTATGTGCTCTGCGCCTAGAAGTAGGCAAGCAAGCAACTATTGAGTCCTTTTACGAGCGCACATACACTTTTCTAGCATGCAGATATATATGTGATATGTTTATGTTTGTGTGGGTGTGGGTGTTCGTGTACACACTCTGCTCGGACGCTACTTCGTTCGTCCGCGAACTCTGACTTTGTTTACACTCGCATGCCCCGTTATCAGTGAATGGCAAAAACTTTGCTCGTATTTCTCACCAGAAAGTCACTGCTTCTTTTCGCACACAGCGCACTCAGCTCATACATTTACATTACTCGTTGGAGTTTTCCGAATTTCTTCTATTCATCGTCTGCCGACAAGAACTCTGTGCTCTTTATGGCTTTTGTTTTACGTAAGTCAAGCATTTATTTATCTAATGTGTCCCTTTTGACTTTTATCTATGTATTCATGTTGAATGTCGTCTTTATTATTTTGTTGTTGCCGTTATTATTATTTTTTCGTTTTCGTTGTTGTTGTCCGTTACATTACTTTGCGATTTTATTATACCTACTGTTGCTTCCTGCATCATTGTCCGCCGTCTAGCATTACCCGTGTTCTTACACATATAAGCTTCAAAATTTCTTGTCTTGATTTTCGTTTTTCTGCTTTTCATTTTTCAAGCGCAACTTCGTGTGTTTAAGTCCTGTCATATTTTCTCACTATGCTTCGATGTCATGAACTTTTGGTGAAAGTGCGAGCACACTTTGACATCGGTCGCCTTTTGATGTCCTAATGATATTCGTCCACTTTCGGTTGTCTGTTTGTGCGGTCGGTGCGCGGCTGACCGAAGTGTCACTGTTTGACGTTGCAAAAATTATATTCAAAATTTCTTCTCTCCATAATTTATTATATTTTTATTTTTTGTTTTTCATTTGTTTTCGTTTTTTTTTGTTGTTCTTGAAAATTATGTTGATATTGTATTAAAATAAATGTGAAAAGTTATATTTAGTGAATTGCCTAATTTTGGTTTGGCAGTTTTAGAAGATAGGGGCAGATACGAGCGTATTTTGCTGTATGAGAGTGAGTGAAATGTGGCTATAGTGATACAGCAATTTAAAATATAAACAATTTTGATTTTGAAATCAAGTTATGGTGATATGATTTACGAGAAATATGTTGAATGACTTCTGAGTTTGTTTATATATTTTATTTATTGCAAAGTGAGTTGGGAGACGGTGAAATTCATTTATTACAACAACCTGACCTTTAGCTGTCATGAGTTGCTAAATTCTAAGTGTCTTCTAATCAGGCCACAGACTGACCTCCAAGCTAAAGAAAAATGCCTTCGTCATATTTGGCAGGTAAGCACATACGATTGTGTTTTCTTTCGTGTTGATAATTTTTTTCCAGAAATTCGTACTTTAACTAGTGGTAATCGGGTGGTGGAGCACGGTGCTCGTTCGTTCCAAAGTTGTGGTTGGCCGTGGGGAAACGGTCGGCGCAAATTTATTCCACAGAAATATTAGATAAAACAAAGGGTTCTATATAATACATATATTTTAAATATAATAAATTGGACAAACACTTACCTACGTCTGTATCGCTAGGTTGTCGCAAAAGGAGAGAGCGCGCAACTTTTTAGTAAGTGTTTAGTTGCGCGCGAATTAAAACTTCGAAAAAGAAGAAAAGAAAGAGTGCTCTGCCGATACAGACGTGGCAAAAGAAATTGGGCGGGGGCGGCGTCAACATTCTCCCCGCCTTGCAGTATTACTGCAAATGCAGTTTACAATAAATTACTTAAAACTAACTTAACTAACTTAACTAACTGGCTCCTGCACTTCCTTTTCCACGTCTTCTTTGCAGATGGGGTGGCCGACGAGACGAATCGAGTCTGGTTCGGTCCGGGAAATGCCGCTGAGATGAATCGAACCTCAGTCGGTCATTGCCATGCCGCCATTTTGCATAGAAGTCACCACCTTCCGAGGTCGGCGAGACGACTCGAGTCTAACTCGATCCTTGGTAGGTGGTGAATGTGAGAGGCGTTGGCAGCCAGCGCACTTTATTGTGCCGATGTTATACGACACCGGATATTATGTATCCCAGTGTCGTATTTTGGGCGATGAGTTGGCCCATTGACGCTGGTTGTAACCCGGGCAATATGAGCCGGGAGTACACGTCCGCTCCCAAGATTATTTCTACTGGCGCTGCCCTGTGGAACTCGTTATCCGCTAGTCTTAAGTTGCGGAATTGTTGAAATGAAGTGTCTTGCAGAGACCTTACTGGCGTTGGTGGTAACGGACGTCGTTGAATTTGAGCACTCACGGAGATTTCTGTTTCTCCACCCTGGTTGTCCCGAAACATGAGTTCGCATACTCGGCTGTCTCCACGTGTATGCGTACGCAGTCGCAATCGTGCAATCGTGGAGGCGAGGATAATAGTGGCTGGACTAACTGGGCTAATCATGGCCCGCACTGTTGCGAACCTCGTTGCGGTTCGAACACAGATTAAGGCGGTTGGTGAAAGCGCAAGTCTTTGTTGCCAAGGTTGTGTTGCGTGCCTGTCTTTGATGACACGTCGTGCATCGGCTTGACGACGAGTGTCTCGTCCACGCCTTCGCTTCGGATGGGGTGGCCGGCGGAACGAATTGAGTTCCGCTCGGTCCCGACAATGTCGCTGAGACGAATCGAGTCTCAGTCGATCGTTGCCATGCCGCCAATCCGAAAGGAAGTTACCAGCACGCCGAAGTCGGCGAGACGACTCGAGTCTGGCTCGATCTTGGGCGTGTGGTATGCGGGAGAGGCATCGTCGGTCAGAGCTTTGCGGCTGCTTGACTGTTGAAGTCGGTTGATGTGGTCGATGGGGCTCCGAATCCGTCGTGCCAATTGTCAACGAATTTTCTTCCATTTCCGCTGCCTCGACCTGCTGTGCCCATGTCAACTCAATGACATCGTCATCTTGTTCTTCGGCGTCTGAACTGATGCCATGAAGCATCGTGTGGTGTGGATTGCCGCAACGTTTGCAGCGTATTACGCTGTCGCATTCACTCTTTGAATGGCTCCACGCGAGGCAGTTGCTGCAGTATCGGTGGATCAATGTGGTCCTCAGCCTATCTTCTGGGGACATCTGTCGGAACTTTGGGCACCAGCGGAGTAGATGGTTATCTACGCATAGGGGGCAGTTGATTGTTGTCATTTTAAATAATTTTCTAAATGAAAAGGAAGATTATTAAAGTGTGAATTTATAATGCAAAATTAACATTGATTGGGTACAATGACAATCTTTGTAATAGGCCGAGAAATTGAGCCACGTTGAGTTTGGATGTCCACCACCCGAACTCGTTGGTCTAACCCTGAATATATTTTGCTGATCCTGCCTAGGTTCCATTCATTTGGAGGTACATTGTCGTCACGAACTACCACTAGGTCGTTGAGTTGGACTTTCTGTTGGGAATGTTTCCATTTCTTCCGTTTCTGGAGTTCCTTTAAGTATTTGGTCTTCCATCTCTGACAATGGTGTTGACTTAGAGCCATTGATTTTTGCCATTGGTTTACTAAAGATACCGGGATCTTCTGGTCTGGTTCTGCCAATGCATTTTGCATTATTAATTTGGTGCGATTTTGCAACTCTTCTGTGGTCCTTGGTTGCAATGCAAATGCTTTACGCTGATTGCTATTGGGTTGTTTCTGCTGTTGATGTTGCTGTTGTCGTTGTTGTTTAAATATAACATTAGAAATATTTACTCTACAAAAATGATTTTGTGTTATTGTAGAATTCTGTCTGTCGCCTTTGCCATGTATTTTTGTTTCTTCGGAGGGAACGGAATCTGTTAAAACCCAACCGAACACCGTACGTTGTGCAACGAGGGATCCGAAGATTTTCGATTTTACCCCATTTAGTATGATTTTCGGGTAAAGATCCGCTCCGATCAACAAGTCAACCTTTTGACTCGTATAGAAATTATTATCCGCTAAGGGGATATTAGGTAGCCTTTTTAAAATTGAAGAGTTAATTGATCTGGATGGAAGCAGTCCAGTCAATTTTGGCAGTACCAACGCTTCCGCGTCTAGTCTGAAACTCTTGTTACGCGGCGAGCCAATTGTAATCGAGCATACCGATTGAACTTGTCCTGATACGGTATTATTTAATCCTGAAACTCGCGCGCTGACCTTTTTGGTTGCCAAATGTAAGCGTTTTTGGAGACTATTGCTTACGAAGGCGGCTTCAGATCCCGAATCAATCAGGGCTCTGACAGTGAAGGTGCTCTCGTTGTGACATATGGTCACCATGGCTGTACCTAAGAGCATGCTTCGACTGGTAGGCACATTTGAAATATTGGCCTTAATAGAGGCCACATGAGATTTAGTAGAAATCTCAGTAGTGTCTGTGCTGTCAGATGTCTGAGCTATTCCCTCACTCTGATCCCGGTGAATCATAGAGTGATGTCTCTGTTTACATTTATTGCAATTGAACATACTTTTACAATTTTTGACTTCATGTGAGTCCGATAAACAATTTAAGCAGACGTGGAGTTTTCTGACAGCATTTAAACGTGCGTTAGGCTGCATCTCAATGAATCTTTGACAAGTTTTCAAAATGTGTGATTGAGATGAGCATAGTTTACATTTAATGTTGTTTGTCTTGGCGTGATAGGAATTGATGGGTTTGGATCCAATCCTTGACTGCAAGGTTGGTATCCGACCTTCACCATCAGCCGACTTGATCTTGGGTTGAGTACCCAAATCGCCTTTGAGGTTTGATACTCTCTCAAGCGTTTTAACCCGTTTGGTTAGAAACTTGTCTAACTCAACCCATTTTGGGATCTCGGAATCCGAATCCAGAGATTGTTCCCAAAGCGACAGTGTATAGTCCGGCAGTCGGATAGAACACAAATACGTAAATATGGCATCCCAGCTATCTATATTGATGCCATGTATTTGTAAAGCTGAAATGCAGCTATTTATTTCCCGCTGTAAATTTCTGAGTTCGGTCTCAGATTCTGTTGAGATGTGCGGGAGCTTGAACAATAAATTCAATTGGGTGTTGACAAGCACTCGCTTGTTTTCGTACCTACACAACAAGTTGTTCCAAGCCAATGCGAATCCGTCATTCGTTAGTGGCGCTTTCGAAACAATATCTTTTGCCTCACCTCGCGTTTTTTGATTCAAATGGAATAACTTTTCTACCGGAGAGAGCCTCGGGTTATTCCCATAAATGGCGGCAAATAAATCCCTAAATGAGGGCCATTGTAAAACATCGCCATGAAATATTTCGGTATCACATGGCGGTAGGTTGATGGTATACCTCACGGGTTCTACAGTTTGTTGTAACCGTTCAGGTTGAATAACTGTCGAATTTGAAGCAGGGCTTTGGTTGAACGCCGTGAGGTTGTGGATGTGTTCGCCCATCAAGGCCGCGCAACACACATAAGCGTGGTAACAGCTTGTATATTTAAGTTTAATGTCGTCAATTGAGCTTGTGTCGGAAGGATCCACTTTTGTCAAACACAACTTGTACTCTGACTTTACCTCTGCCCACAGAGATTTCAGTTCAGCTTGTTGAACTTCGAGAGAGTAGGCACTTTGATTGTTTGCTGTTGGAGTAAAAGACTCCTCAAACTCCAGTAGAGCGTCTGCAGCTGTGGTAAAGGCTCTAATTGATTCCATTGTTTTCAAAAATTTAAACCGGAACTGCAAAAATGTTGCACAAAATTGGATCTAAAACTTGAAATTAAAATTTAAAAAATATTTGCAAATATGTTGCAAAAGTTCAAAAGTTATAGACCCAATCACGGACAGACTACGAATTAGTAGATGGTAGGCAGTGCGTTGTTTCTTTATAAAACGTGAATTTTCGAAGGCACGAGAAAAATTAATAAATTTGGTAAACTATTTCTGAAAGTATTTTTCCGAATGTAATTAGTATGTGCTTGTTGGGTAATCGGCCCAATGCACTTGTAGTTACTTGCACTTGCAAATTTAGTTCAATCCCAAATTTAATTTGAAAGTGCTTGCTGGGTATGTACACAAACAAAATTGATTTGTGTTTAGTTGCTTTATTTGAATGCAAATACAAATACAAATAGAAATTCAAAGGCACTTATTTGATTTAAGTCCACTATTCACTTTCACTTTGTGCACTGGGTTATTTTCGAACTATTTCGATTTCACCACTACACTCTTTTGTTTGTTGGGATGGCTGCTGTGCTGCCTTGCCTTTGCTGCTTTGCCTATGCGGCTTGCCTATGCCGCTCTCACTTTTCAGCTTGGCCTGTGCTGCTCTGCCTTTGCTGCTTCCTTTGCTGCTCTCACTTCGCTGTTTGGCTGCTTGGCCTGTGCTGCTTGTCTGTGCTGCTTTGCCTTTGCTGCTCGCACTTTGTTGCTTGGCCTTTGCTGCTCTACCTTTGCTGCTCTCGCTCTTCGCTGTTTGGTTGATCTAGCCGTCGCTCACTTCACTTTTCACCAATTTTTGGTGTCACTCACTGCACTTTGTATTTTGTATATATTTTTTTTTGTTTGCACTCGCGAAACTGCAGCTGCGTTATTGCTGCTTGCCTTTATTGCTATTCGAGCAATATATGGAAAGGCAGAGTTGAGCGACTAGACTCAAATTGACTATAAGAAAAGCCAAAAAAACCGAGAGAGATTTTTGACGCTCCAGACGATTTTGTGCGTCCAAGAAATTTTTAATACTTTCTCGAATAACAGAGAGTGTGGTTTTTTTTGTAAAGTGAAAAAGTGCATTTGCCAGGTGTATTTGTTGTTGTACTTAAATGAAGTACAATACTACCTGCAATCTTGTGCTTTGATTTGTGGGTAGAGTGCCAAAAATAAGTTTTGGTCTCCACTTCACACAGCACAATGGGTTTTGTACATAAATGATGCACAAATTAACCAAATCTATTGCCTTATAGCTTGCAGAGCACAAATCCAAAATATGTTTGGCTGTAACTTGCGAGTTGCTAAAGCGGGCAAATTATGCACTTTCACTTTAAATAAAATTCACTTGTTACCTGTTATCCGGCTCGAAGGACCAATGATAATTCGGGTGGTGGAGCACGGTGCTCGTTCGTTCCAAAGTTGTGGTTGGCCGTGGGGAAACGGTCGGCGCAAATTTATTCCACAGAAATATTAAATAAAACAAAGGGTTCTATATAATACATATATTTTAAATATAATAAATTGGACAAACACTTACCTACGTCTGTATCGCTAGGTTGTCGCAAAAGGAGAGAGCGCGCAACTTTTTAGTTAGAGTTTAGTTGCGCGCGAATTAAACTTCGAAAAAGAAGAAAAGAAAGAGTGCTCTGCCGATACAGACGTGGCAAAAGACATTGGGCGGGGGCGGCGTCAACAAGTAGTAATAGAAAATTAGTTGGAATGAGTCTTGTCGGAAACAGACTCCCTATTGGATTAGAAATTGTTTGAAATAATTGACTAAGTATAAGGCAAACATTTCTTAACGTCTCTATAACTTCATATATTTCTTTAGATAGTCGGAATATAGTGTACAAAAGTCAATTTTAAATTAAAAATTTCTTTAAATACTTCGCCTTTAGTTCCGTTTCCACTTACTAAAAGGAGTTACTATTGATCGCAGTTCGGCAACACTTTGTGAAGCTTGCAAATTTCACTAATTTCACATCTTTCGAATTTTTAGTCTCTTGGAACCCGTACTAGAGTCATGTCAAATTTGCGATCGAGGAATATTTGTTAGGTTAGGTTAGATGGCTGGGGGTCTCATGTAGATTCCTATGTACAGTTCTTTGTGTAGACAGACAACATTTGCTCAAGTTGGATATGAATTCTCGGAAAAGCGCCTTGAATGTATTACAAATCTGCTTCGATGCATTATTTCTATTGCCACTATTTCAACTGGATATCCAAAAGCATGAAAATCGACATTGCCTTGATCTGGAAAAGATGAGACTTTCAAGGAGAAAGAATTGATGAATATTCGATAGCTTCTTCTTTCAAGCAGCTTATGTAGGTTTCGTCCGGATCAGTCAGTGTCTAATTAGAGCTTCTCCACTTTTTGAATAATGAAGTTTGTTGAGGATGCAGAGCTCACTAAAACTATTACGATTTACCCTGAGCCAGAAAGACCTTACCGCTGCACTGTTGCTAATAGCTAATACCTGACCAGCGCTTGTCGAGTTTGCCTGAGGTACAATCATTCAGTGGTATATCTCAAGGAGCCAGCGGAGCTCGTAGCCGTTCTCCTTCGACTGACGTACCTGATCTAGCAATCTCATTAGGTTTGCATTTTCTTGGAATATGTGATCAGGTACCAAAAAAAAGTCTAAGCATGAAGTAACTCGATGCAGTTTAGACATATTTTTATTTGTCGAGGGTTCAGTCAGCGAGCTGCATGCCGTTATCGCCGCCTTACTATCGGAACGAATAGTCACCACTCTGACGGAGGCTGCGCTAAGTAGCGGTAGATCCACAAGCTTTCTTAATTACAGCTACTTCCTCTTTAGGGGCACAGCGATGGACAAGCGTGAACTAAAAGCTCGGCTCAGTTTTTCTTGTTAGTTCGAGAGCTGTTATGTGCAACCAAATCGCCAATGACAATATTTTTTCGATTTTTTTTGTTGTGATTAGGGAAAATTAGTAGACAGATAGATCTTACCATATAGCAGCTGTCATAATACGCCAGCAATAAACCCAAATGCTGGTTCACTTATCCACAAGGGCAGATTAGGTCGTACGGTTTTTCCGAAATTGATGAAAATCAATTAGACAGATATTGTTCTTTGGGGTACTCGTAAACTATTTAAAGTGGATCAGTTGATCCTCACATCTACAATCGGAATATATATTAAGGCGTTTAATATCAATACCCGCAACTTCACTTCGGTAGGTTCGACAAAGAGATTTCGACATATTTCGATCTCAGTCTGACAAAAGCCGCGTAATAGCGGAGACAAATACAAGATGATTTCACGTTGTCTTCGTCTATACAGTTGTGTCAAACGCTAGACGGCAGAATATTAAGCCGTATCGCGTGTGAACATGTTGGACAGCGACCCGTCAGAATACCTAAAATTCGGCGAGATTGACTTTGCCAAAAGCCAGTAGACCTCTAATGGTATACTGGACTGGAAGGATCTCGAAGTCGCTGTTTTGGTTGTTCACCAGTGCTTGTTGAGCCCACTGGGGGTTCAAAGAAAGAAATTCTCATCCAGAAAGACTGTGACCAAGCTTTTCTCCAATTTGGCTATTTCATTCTAGTCAATATACATACTTAGCTGGTGATGAATGTGTTTAAGGCATACGAAAAACGTCTTATAAAGATAATCTTAAACTTCTACTGTTACATTTCCTACGTTTCCAATATTTATGTTCTTTTATAGTGAAAAAGTGAAAGCCGCTTCACAAGCTCCTGCCAGCAAGTGACAGTAAGTTAGCATAAATAAGAAGTTTTAATTGCGAAAATGCAAATTCATTGCATTGCTCTTAAGCACTTTTCCATGAGCCGACGAGCCATGGATATAAGATTGCTTACACTTCAAATAGTAAGTAAAGCATTCGTAAGTCAACTTTATGTGAACCGAGTGGCAACCTTTCGCACACACACACTTAAAACACAGTAACACATACAATTATGCAACATGGAATTAATATGCATACTGGTGAGATTAAAGCATACTCCACGCAAGTAAGTTATATATTTCTGTGTATGTGTGTGAGAGTACTTACAAATACATATGTGCGTACAAATCCACTTGCATCGAGATGTGTAAATATTTTGTTACGATTTAATTAAGGCAGCAAATCACACTGACTTGCCAAACTTTGCGCCAAATGAAACCACAAAAACTACTACTACCACTAGAACAAACACATGCACGCATACATAAGTATATATTGTATATACAGCGCTGTCAGTTTCAGCGTATTCTGTGTGTGGCTCGTGTGTATATGCGCCTTGCAACGGCGTGGGGCACAAAGTGAAAGCAAAACTTGCAATGCGCAAGGTACTGCCAGGATGTGCTTGATATCGGGCTATGAAAATTAATTGGTTTACCAAAAGATTTCGCCATATATGCAGACTTATATTTTCATGTATATAAATGTTCGGCAACTTATGCATGCGCCTATATCAGCAGAAGTTATAAACATTTACATATACTTAAACAAACACAAAAAGGCTCATTTTGTACGAATATTCAGAGAACACAAACAAATTTACATACATTAGCTATAGTCTATACTTATTTGTGAATTTTATACAACTTTTGACGCCGCCAGTCTTTTGCCACATACAAACTTTTGCTTACGCTGCGGTTTCTTGAGAGCAACTTAAGAAAAGTGTAGCCTCTATTAAGGCGTCGTAGCTTGTATCTGTTATTGAAATCTTCTGCTATTAGTATAAATTAATTTAACAACTTCTTACGTGTTTCTTAATCAAGTTTGAAATGTATTACTTAATTTTTTTTTTAACTAAAAATATTTTTTTTTTAGAATGCTGTGTGTTGGTGGTGGTTTAGTTATATTTTCAGGAAGCTAGGCGGTTGTATACATGAGACATATGGTATATATGCATATATATTCAACAGAAAGTTTTATTTGCAGTGTTTAAATTATCTATTCACTCTTTTCTTCATATAAGATTTTTTAGAACTAATTTTTGGCAGGGTTGCCACCACTTTGACTCATACTAGTAAATTTAATATAACATAAAAAGTGCGATTAATATTATTATAATATAAAAAGAATGATATTTTAAAATATGTGTTGGTAAATATTTTTGAATAGGGTTGCCAACTGTTTAAAGTATAAATATAAATTTTATACACTTAAAGTTCTATTAATTATTTTTGATTGATATTCGATTATAGACTAAGTTTTTATCTAAAACGAATTAAGCAAATACTTTTGTAGAAGAGTTGCCACATACGTATAAATAAAATATAATTTGTAATATATAATATAAATACGCTATATTCTTAGTTCAAATATACGACACTTAAACTCATTTTAACTCATTTTATGCATTAATAAATTTTTTCAGAATAGAGTTGCCAAATTTTCAAAAAAAAAAATGGTCACACTTAGTTCATATATAAAATATGTTATACGTTGAATTCATTATTTTCACAGCTAGTTTGATGAAAACGGTTGGAGTTTAGTTTTGACCGCTTTTAAGCCAGAGTTGCCAGCAGAAATGAAATATTTTTTTTTAGAAAATATAAATAGTTGGAGTTTAACAAGTGATACCAGAATTAAAAAAAAGTATATTTAAAATTTATTATTTTAAGGGGTTGTCACCTTTTTATCCATTTAATAATTTCGTCAAGTAAAGGAAAGTTATTTAAGAATATTAATTTTTTGGGAGGGTTCCTGAAGTTAATAAGTGCAAAGCATTTTTGAATATTTATCAAATTTGCTTCTTCGGAAAAAATCAGAAAAATATTTGCATGTCCAAAACAACAAATTGCTTACAATATACATACTTCAGTAGAACTTTCTGGAAGCTTCAACAAAATCATACTCCAATTTCTAAATAATCATTTCATTTATTCAACACACGCAACAAGGTAAACACGTTGTATATATACACCTAAATAAATACACCTGCATATACAATGACACGCAGATACACGAAAATAAATAATAAAGAATAGATTATCAGAAAAAATTGCATTACTGTCACTTGATTATCCTATTAATAAAGTTTAATTAATTTTCCGAAAAGCAATGGAAAAGTTAGAAGTGCTTTGTTTACTAAATGAAAAACTGTCAAGAGCAGTTTTTCTTTCAGCAATCTTTTATTTCTCTTTTATCGCACTCGCCTTTATATATCTCCCATTGTCACATAGAACTTTCGATTTACTTTGGCAAAGTGTAGAATGTGTGAAACTACCACAACAATACAGCCACATTGATGCGCAACTCTGTATATGTGCGTGTGCGCGTCTCCGTTGTTTTTTGTGCTCGGGAAGCATCAACCAGCAATGTGTGTATACGTAATTTAATAAAAGTTCAAAATAATTTTGTGGCACATTGCGCCTCAAAGTATATAACGCCAAAGTGCGATATATGTTTTACGATTCCTTAACTCGCGCTGTTTTTCTCTAAACAATCGAAAGCATGCGTCACATGAAATACCATCACATGCGTGGGTCTACGTATACGCACCCGAAAACCGCAAGAGAAGAAACTGTCAAAAGTAATTGAACAGCGGCAGCGCCAATGACAAAAAGTCTGTCTGTCATTAGGTCTTTTTTGAGGTAAAAAAAAACTTGTGAAGTCGAAATTTCTCTTATCTATTATTAATTTTACGCCACTGCTAAGTGAAAGTAATTACTTTTTTACTTCTTCCGCAGTTCTATTGTCTGCCTCACAACGTGACATATGTTGTTGCTTAGCAGAATAAAAGAAAAATTTCAAAGTTTTTCATAAAAGCTCGTTATGGTTCATAAGTAATTTTTGGAGACCAAAAAGAAAGTTATGGGGTTTGGCTTCAATTTTATTTATTTTATCTGGTCACTAACTAGTATCAGAAATGGGAGGAGCATATATTATTTTATTAACTTGCGAACAGCAGAAATATCAATTCACTTGGCTTCAGATATGCTCACAAACTGCGAACGAATCTTAGTCCTACCAAATAGTTTTTCAGCCTTTTTAGAGAAAATCATAATAATAATTGCTATAATGGGTGAGTTAAATACCTAGGAAAATGTGTTATAAGAAGTAAGGCTTATGAACGAAACAAAACTTGATTCTATAATTATTATAAAATTTGCAAAATCTCATCGGTTCTTTATTTGAAACGTTAGATTGGTTCATGACATTTACTTTTTGAAGATAATTTCATTTAAATGTTGACCGCGGCTGCGTCTTAGGTGGTCCATTCGGAAAGTCCAATTTTGGGCAACTTTTTCGAGCATTTCGGCCGGAATAGCCCGAATTTCTTCGGAAATGTTGTCTTCCAAAGCTGGAATAGTTGCTGGCTTATTTCTGTAGACTTTAGACTTGACGTAGCCCCACAAAAAATAGTCTAAAGGCGTTAAATCGCATGATCTTGGTGGCCAACTTACGGGTCCATTTCTTGAGATGAATTGTTGTCCGAAGTTTTCCCTCAAAATGGCCATAGAATCGCGAGCTGTGTGGCATGTAGCGCCATCTTGTTGAAACCACATGTCAACCAAGTTCAGTTCTTCCATTTTTGGCAACAAAAAGTTTGTTAGCATCGAACGATAGCGATCGCCATTCACCGTAACGTTGCGTCCAACAGCATCTTTGAAAAAATACGGTCCAATGATTCCACCAGCGTACAAACCACACCAAACAGTGCATTTTTCGGGATGCATGGGCAGTTCTTGAACGGCTTCTGGTTGCTCTTCACCCCAAATGCGGCAATTTTGCTTATTTACGTAGCCATTCAACCAGAAATGAGCCTCATCGCTGAACAAATTTTGTCGATAAAACACATTTCGAACCGAACACTGATTTTGGTAATAAAATTCAATGATTTGCAAGCGTTGCTCGTTAGTAAGTCTATTCATGATGAAAATGTGTTATAAGAAGTAAGGCTTATGAACGAAACAAAACTTGATTCTATAATTATTATATTTTTAACTTTCACATTACAGAAGTACTCGTATGTGTATTTTTTCCCATTTTCAAATATGTAATACAACCTTTAACTTGACCTTGACAAACCATGTAACTTTTCAACATACAAGAGGTCTTTACTGTTGGGACTGGTGAGGATGATGTTCAGTGTAATATTTTTGTTTAAACGAAAAAAAATCACAGTCTATTAACTATTCTAAGCGATAATAGTAGTTTCTGGCTCATAAATACTCATAAAGCATTCAAGAACTGCCCTGGAATATCCTAAGATTGCCTCGTAAACTATGTACTACAATATATATTTGTACGGGAAAAAAGACCACAACTTTGCTTCCCTCCGGAAGTTTCAATTCAGTTTAAAGCAGCTCAGATTAGTAAGAGTTGGGGATTATAATGCTGACATCGTCCCAGCATCGAGCTAACAGAGCTATTGGATCTACTTACAACCGGTTAAAGCTATATACATATTACATCGTCTTCTAGATCAGGAATTATCTTCTTCACATACTTCATGGAATGTTAGTTACCAGACATTTTGGGGTTCTTAAGTTATTTACCCAAGATGCTAAAAAGCTTGATTAAAACTCTAATCCATCGGAGCAGCCAGATTTTAGAATAATTATATTGTACAATTTTTTTACAATTCTTTGTCAACACAGAGATTTTAGAATTTGTGCGAGAACTATATACCATATATCGATAATTACGTTATTAGCTAGTGGTCCATTAATTTTTTTTTTAACTAAACTAAAACACTAAACTCTATCAATAGCTCTGGTAGACATCTGGCGACTGTACTGTATTGATCTGTCATTCTTACCTCTCCGCATTGGTTCATTATTTGCCTGCTGCGACGGAAATATCACTCGAAAGACGAGAATCAAAACTTGGAGACACATCACAAAGTGAAGATGACAACATGGAAAAGCTTTTATCTCATTTAAAATGCTTTCTTAAACGCAAGCAACGCATCGCTTAGGATATAATAACTTTATTGACCTTACGTTACTTTGAAGCGTCTAGATAAAGTCGCGATGGATAAGGTGAAATGAAATGCATGAAAATGGTCATGATGGAAGTTGAATTGATTGCCATTTATACATGTAAGCGATAAGAGGAGTGAAAACTTAAGTATCTCTAAATCACTCTTGGTATTCTCGGAAGATTTGGACTATATATAGGGGAAATCGGAACTCTCTTAGAACTAATTTTTAGTTTAGAGGGTCACTAACGAGAGCAAGATCCATAGTTAGATTTCCTGGTCTTGGCTTTGTATTATGTGAATGGGTCACAAAAATGAGTGATAATGCTCCATACCTTCTCCCACCACTAATATGATAAATACGTTTTATTTTAAATGAAGTAAATTTGGTATCAAAAATGAGCGCAATCGGTGCATAATGCGGGCAAATAATGAATATTAGATTTTAAGTGCAGACTCCTTATCCACCTCTCTTACACATTGCGTGAGTAATTAAAGCGCGTTGAGGTCGAACGTAGCACTGCCTTATTGGTTTTTAGTTTTGTTTCATTGTGCCGGTTTGTCACTTTTGTTCCGAAGCTTTTCTAACTACTTTGAGCCCGGAGGCTGTATTAAGTAACGCTTACACTTTAAGTTGTGAGGGCGTGCAGGGAAGTACAAGAAATGGAGTTAATGATGTCGCTATTACAAATGCCAACTAAATGGTTGACTAACTGATGTGCCACAAAAACCATATGCTAACCAATATATAACTGTATATGTATGAATGAAGATTTGTGGTGAGTGTGCGGCTACTTAGACTGATCCATTGTTTACGGGACAGAATGCCCTTAGCTTTCGTCTTTACAGTTGATGAGCGTTGATTAGACGGATTAGTTGTGGTGTTAGCAATATCACTATCCGACTTTTTTGCCCCAACGGCTTTGTGGCTACTATGTATTGTGTGTTGATTACGCGAACCGTTACATCAAGAACGGTGGCGGTGCTGCGGTGTGTTGAGTCAAGCGCACCATTGTGGTCACAATTGGATTTGTAGCTATTGTTGTAGACAACTACAGAGACAAATAGACGCGGGAACATAAAGTAAAGCAGGTAAGCTATATATTTACTTATGGATGTAGATATTTCTAACTCACGCACACGCTAACATATTAACACATACATGCTACTTTCTTCCAGCTTTGCAGCTGAGGTTGAAGAAGCGTTGGCACCATAAATTCCCGGTGTATAGAGCAAACCATAATGCGCGCTTGGTAATTACTATGGTGCTCTTGTAAAATTCTAAAGAAAAGGAAAATTACCGCTCGCTGTATGGCCTTTGTTTACTTAATGTGCTAATGAAGCATCACCAATGTAATTAGTAGAGCTGTAGCACATTAGCGTAACCTCCGCTTCCAGCATGCAGCATATGGTGTTAGCTGTGCAACAGAAAATCGTGGCCGCAACAGTTAAATTTTATGAGTAAATTGGAATCTCATGTAGAAAATAAGGAATCAATACTAATAAGTATTTCGTGAAACGTGGTTTCATATGGACACTTGAAGTAACATGGGGTTTCTTTTGTTGAAAAACCTTGTGCTCGTCTGTGGAGTTTTACATACAGAACACTATTGTTTGGCTAAGTCCATGTTTGGATATAAGTATGTATGTATGCCTGATTGTAGTTTTCAACTATCATTTAAGAGATTGATGGCTTTGTGGCCATATTTTTATAATTAGGCAAGCATTTAATCGTGCGATTAAGTCAATTAACATATTTTCTTTTCTATTTTAATAACTACGTAACTTAATCAAGCGGTGAGTGTGAGAGGACCTGCCGTCTACAAGATCACTGCAGTATCTTCCAAGCGGGGATCGCATTAAAGAAAGAATTACTGATGTGAAAAGGAGTGTGCTCACAAAAATCAGTATATTTTTATATTAGGTTGTCAAAAAAGTCTTGTGGTATTTTCGCTAGTTGGCGCTGAAAGTGCGTAGTTCTAGTTTTATTCGTCGCATCGGTTCATGCTATACCTTCTTGGAAAGCTCATTTCACGCGCCTAACACGTGTTTGATTGATTGTCTTTTCTTTTAAGTCGTTCGTGAGTTATAGCGTCGCAAACATGGAGCAAAATAAAGAGAAAATACGGCATATTTTACAGTACTAAGATAAAGGCAAAAATGCATCTCAAGCCGCGAATAAAATTTATGCAGTTTATGGATCCGATACAGTTTCCATTTCCACCGCACAACGATGGTTTTCGATCTGGTGTAGAGGTGGTCGAAGATGCGCCACGCGCCGGAAGGCCTGTCGTCGAAAACTGCGATAAAATCGCTGAATTGGTCGAAAGAGACCGGCTAGTAGCGGCCGTCTATGGTGACTGATTGTGCTGGTAAAAAATTCTCCTCAAGAATTGCTTGTGAAAATCTATAGTCCCAGTTTTTCGCCAAAAATATATTCCTTCAAAAACTGGGACTATAGATTTTCACAAGCAATTCTTGAGCAGAATTTTTCACCAGCACAATCAGTCACCATAGACAGGAAAGGATAGTAAGATTTGCACTACAAAAACATTATATAGGTAGGTAGTTTGCTAGAGTGGATGTCTGACGACTCACCTAGCACTTTAGGAGGCAGTTATGAAACCCCCTGAACTAAAATTTCATCATTATGTTTGTCTGTTCTCTGAACCGTATAGTGTTTCTGATGAAGTTCATCAGTACAAAATACTTTATCTGTGCAACCTCCAAAATATCCTCAAGTAGCCCTCGACCGATAGTTGTGATTCCCTATATAGATTATATCAGACTTCGTTAAGTTAATCAATAAGTATCAATGCGGTCTGACGTCATTGTCAACATGTTAACAGTTCATATTACGGTCACTATTAGACAAACTTTACTTCTAGGTGTGACAGGTGACTTTTCCAATTTTTATCGTTACACTCAAATACTTACTCGCTAACTTTAACCACTTGAATGTCAAAAGATATTTTTCTTTAAGAAATATAGTACATTCGACCTTTTTCATTAAAATAATGTCTTGCTTTACCATAAACCACACATATGTACATACATATGTAAACATGCAGAAAATTTGCAATTCAAAGCACAAAATAGAAATACCGAATACCAAGAAAACAATGAAGGTAAACACAAAACGAAAAACAAATTTTGCAATGAATAATTATAAACCAGTTAGAAGTGCGAATGTATGTGTATTTAGAAGTAAACATAGTATGTATTTGAGTCACGAAAATAAATCACATTTCAAAAGGAGAAGAGTGCTATGTATATTTGTACATACATCCATCTATAACCGTAAGGAAATTTTGTGCAAAATCTTGTCTCACATCACCTGGCCTGGCACACACACACACACGTGCATGAAATATGTATATAATATCTATGATAAATTTACACAAAAGAATAGCAACAACTTTTGTGTGCATTTATAGCATAGTATTTGGGAAAGTCAACGGTAAAATACCTCAGGAAATTACAAAATACTTTAGTTAATTCCGAAATGACAACAGGAATTTCTTTACACATTTGCACAACGCTACGGTGTTTAGAAATGCGAAACTTTTAACCACAACCGAATGGCCAGCGGAAAAGGAAATGACATCAGTTGCAGACAACGAAGCGATAGTGGCCGTATTTGATATTGATAGTAAACTTTGGATTTGTATTTGCTCATTGTGAATGCAAATTAAGTGGCATTTAGGGTAAAAATAAATTTCGAAAAAAAAACAATAAAAATTGTGGTTAAAAGTTGAGATTTTAGAGCAGCAAAAATATTTGTGTTAAAAAAAAATTTTAAAATATTTTTCAAAAAATTCACATATTGTACATATTAAAAAAAAAATTCTAAAATATTAAAAAAAAATCCAAAATATTTTTCAAAAAAATTTACATTTTGAAAATTACAAAAAAAAATTAAATATGTATTTTTCTAAAATTTTTTTTTTTTTTAATATTTTTTGTTATAAATAAATTTCAGTTATGCAAATAAAATCTAATTACTAATGAAATGTCATTGGTAAATTTTAGAATCGCTGAAAATGCTTAAACTTAGCATAGCTTAAGGCGCTTTTTACTTCTAAATACCACCATGGTGTTGGAAAATTTGTAAATGCCGAGTTATGGTGAAATAAAAATGTAGATATAATTTCAAATGCTTTTAAATACTCACTATCTGCTTTTGTTATTATTTGTATTGTTGTTAGAGACAAACGAAATTTGTATATCAATAGACATTTACTCAACAACCTGATGTATAATACTATAGCAGCTGGCATGCCTAGAAGCTTTTATGTTAAACACATATCCGAGTCTAATAAATATTTACATACACACATATCTGTGCGACATAAATCAGCAATTCGAAAATAAATTGCTTGCATAATTCTACTTTTCCTAGGTGTTTTACTCTTTTCAGTTTAATGGCAATTAAGTTGTGGCTTCCAGCCAAATGAATATTTATAAGTATGCATACACATGTACGCACACGTGCGCCATCACATTCGGATGCGTGCGGGTGTGTGCTTAAACACATACATACATAACGTTTTATCTCTGGCTCGCACGCCACTCTCTGTCAGATTTGATTTACCATTGAAATGAAAGAGTTATCTTTTTAAAAGTTTTAATTTATCTGTCGTTCAGTTGTTTCTTTGCAGTGCAAATAGTTATAAGGTTTTGTTATACACTTTTCAATTAAAACTTTTTACCATATTTGTTTATAAAACTTTGCTGTTTTCCTTTTTTTGCACTACTATCTTTTAATTAAATGCGACAGTTGAGCCATTGCATTATTTTAGTTGTGCTCGTCTATGCGTTACTTTATTATTCATATATTAAATGAATGTAGAGTACATATATTGTATTTAGAGAGGGTGTGCTCATCAGTTGGCAATAAATAGTGTGGCAATTCTTTCTGATTAAGGAAAAACACATATTAGCAACAGTAGGAATATATACTACAATTATAAATTAAAGTGCTGACGTCATTCGTAGGTAATAAATACTTTTTTATGCTTACTGATTTCCGCAAATTTTTGTTAGCATCATATACGTATACTTGAATTGACGTGACTTACACACTAAAATGATACTGAAATTTTCTTTCAAAAACTTTCCGGAGAAGTCAATATACTATATTTTCAGAGAGTGACATTGTCACGAGTAAGCCACGAAGACTCAATAAGTCATCACCTTCGCTATAATTCTAGAGAGTGCGAGGAAGACTCAGAAAGTCATCACTGGTTCTAAAACGTCATCATCTTAAAAATTTTTGGAAAGCAGATAAAGATAGATACCAAATATCGATTTCTGCTATTCAGTTCATACTCTTAAGAATTAGCTGATATACAACTCAAACAAATTCGCTCCAATTATGAGCTCTTGGTAGGAACACGAGTAAAATATATAAACTCTAACATTCAAGAACTTTTAAACGGTGAAGTTTACGAAGCAATATTCTGCTGTTTTTCACTATTTAATGGGATTCAAGAAAAAAGAAACAACATCGAAATCACCATGAAGTCTTTTGAAATGTGGATCACCAAGTTTAGAGATGATCCCAGTAGACGCACTTTTTTCAAAAGACTTTTTTTGACAGATCACGCGTGAATCGTGTCAAGCTGTCACAATATTTTTGTTCAGTATTGTTTGGCATTTCATCATGGTGAAACTTACGCCGGAACAACGTTTACAAATCGTTCGACTTTATTACGAAAACTCACATACTGCAAAGCATATGTTTCGCGCGCTTTGCTTAACTTATAGCCAATATAGTCGGCCTGCTGTGCGTACTACTCGCAACATCATCACCCATCTTGAGACCATGCATTCATTATTTGATAATATTGTACCGAATAGACCACATCCAACACGCGGTGAAGAAAAGATAGCAGCTAAGAGTGTATACGAGGTCCGTGGAAGATCGATTCGGTGCCGTCCTCAGCAACTCGGATTGACGTAAGGAACGACGTCGAGTTCTTAAATTGAAAGCATACATAATACAGCTTGTGCAAGAACTAAAGCAGCTCGAACTTCTCAACCGACATCGCTTTGTTCGATGGACTTTTCAAAAGCTCAAAGAAGATCCGACCTTTTTGAACCAAGTTTTGTTCAGCTAAGCGTCACATTTCTGGCTCAATGGGTATGTAAAAAAGCAAAATTGTCACATTTGGGACGAAGAGCAACCTAAAGAGATTCAAGAGCTACCATTGCATCCAGAAGAACCACAGTTTGGTGTGGTTTGTGGGCCGATGAAATCGTCGGTCTATATTTCTTTAAAAATAATGCCGATGAGAACCTAACCGTCAATGGCTAACGCAATTTCGTAATGATAACCAACAATTTGATGCCTGAAATTGAAAGCTGTGATCTTGGCGACATTTGGTTACAACAAGATGGCGCCACTTCATCAATGGTTTTATTGAGAGAACAGTTCGGTGAGCAGATAATTTCATGTTTGGGATGGTCAATTGACCACCAAGATCCTATGATATGACCACGTTAGATTTTTTCCTGTGGGGATATGTTAAGTATAAAGTTTATATGGACAATCCCGCTTTGTTTTAGGCGAACGAATCTTCAAAATAAATGGAATGGACCATATTTCCTAGATATCAAACTGAAATTTTGCATACGGATTTTTCCCCAAGTTTTTAGTGTTCCGATAGCGGCAGTTCGGACAAATAAGCACCGTCCGAACTGCGATATCGTACCACTAAAGCATATAGTTCCCAAAATCAAGTAATTGTAAGCAATATTTTGTATTTGCTAAGGGTAATTTAGTTTTGGTACAACCGACGTTAACGTGTTTGACTGAATTTACGTTCAAATATTGATAATTTCACGAAGGATAAATTGAAAATTTTCCAGAAGTGTTCGTTATTATATTTTTTAGCTGCGTCAGTTCCAGATTTTATGCGAAACTCCTATATTTAAAAATAACTGCACACAAGTGAAATACTATTCGCAATTTACGAGTATCGTTCGGGCGAGTTGCTAGCAAAATCATTTAATTTATGCGCATAACCTAAAATATACACAAGTATATATGTACATAGATATGTATGTGTATGTAGGTAAACATGTTAATAAATATCTACGAAACTGACTTGCTCTACATTAGTGAAATACCAGCACGTTTTTATTTTCACTTGAGTCATCGATACGCAAACGAATATTATCTACCGCAGACGTGCTTGGCATGTCGGAGGAATAATTGAATTCAGGATGCTGAGCGAGTACCTTACATACAAATATATGTGTGTATATACATAGACTTGCGTTGGGATATCGTAGTGGCTTTGCTAACCTACAAATATACCAACACACATATGAATATGAGACAAGCATTTATGTATGTGTGTATGGGGTTGTATAGATGTTTTTGTTTGTGTCTGTGGGTAGAAATAAATAGAATAGTTCAGTGAGTTACTTTTAGTCTTGCGGTTTACATAATAAAATTATTATTTTATGCTTACCGCCTGCAAATGCACGGCACAACAACTACACAAGCGCATAACTACACTATTCCTACGCGTGTGTGTGTGCACTAATTTTCTTATTCAATTTCGATTTCATTACCGGCAGCAGCACATAAGTAGCAATTCATGGCGTTTTCCACAATCTCGTATGCATGTTGAGTGCTGACCTTATTTAATATTTAATTCACTCGAAAAACAAATCTTAAGGCGGCAATGAAGCGGCGAGTTCACATTTTTATGTTCATATATACGTGCATACATACACATACATAAAAACCTTCTAAAATGTGCATCGATTTGGGTGCATTAAATTGTGAAATATATATGCCCACTTTTGTGCGCTTGTATGTATGTGTGTGCTTGCACCTGTGTGCCTTCTAATGCAACTAATAAAGCTGTTGGAGATTCGGTTTTCATTGTCCAGGCCAACAAAGCAGCAAACAGCCGTCTAACTAGCCACACACACACATAGACATACAAGCATTGCTACGACTGCTGGCGCGCAGGTATTGGCCGGCAGACTCGTTTAGCCTTTCAATAGATAACAAAGTACATCTCAATCAAGCGACCAAAGGTGAGGTGCTGTGCAAGAACAACGGAAGCAGCAGCTGCTGCGGCAGTGGCACGGACGGCAGCATCATTGAAATTATCGACTACACAAGAAAATTATAGTCCAAGGGTGCGCTGCGCTGCGCTGGGAAATTTTAAGCTGCTGCAAACCAGAAAAGGTACAAAAACTACAACAACAAAAACAAAAAAAAAACGAAAAACCATCAACACCAGCGGTAATAGAAACAGCAACGGCATTATTATCTGTGGCATTAAATCGAATTGAGTAATTTTCGTGTGTTTGTGCGAAGGTGAGGAAAGAAATTTATAAATTTCGTGCATTGTAGGCACAACAATGGCAATAACAAGTTAATTTTTCTGTTTTGTAGTTTTTTTTTGTTAATTTTTTCCTTCAAATACGTATGCTGTTTATAAGAAATTGCTCTAGAACCTGTTTCTTGGCCGCCTTTGAACTGCACGCTGTCAAAATTAGGCTCCCCAACTGTGCAGTGAACAGGTAGCTCGACTCTTGATTTTTCGGTTTTAAGCTAGTCTTTTATAAAGACATGTATTTTGCTACAGAATTTATGTGCTCAAGTATGTATGTATATGTGTGTGTGTCGATAAATGCCGCTCATTAGAACGAAGATGTGATAGCAGTTTTGATTCGATTGCCTGCGATTTGCTCGGTCTAACAGATACCGAAAAGGCAATAAAGTAGCAAAGTGACGATGAAGCTGAAGCGAGTTTGCAGAGCCAATGCAGCACTGAAAACAATTTCAGTGTTTGTAGGAACTTAATTTGTATTAAAGTTGTTTCAAGCATGCATATAAGAATTGTCTTTGTATGCTTTATCGGTAGTGCAGCTGTTATTAGAGTAGAGTATCTTCTTGTGCGGAAAATTTAGATTACAGAGTTAATAAAACCAATAACGCTCCTTAAGCCGTAATAATGCAGAACTCTCAAGTTTAAACTATATGAAAAGTATTTTTGGAAGCCTATAGATTAAACTAGGAAGCGTCACTGAAAATCTATGATGTGGGTCCACCAATTTTTTAGAAAGAATTGGTCAAAAAGACTAGGTTAAGTTGGCTAAGCTGTGAGCATTGATTCTTTCTTCTAAAAACTGGATCCTCATAGATCGATGGAGCATTTTGAGCTACCTAGATGTGCCTACCGACATATATCAATTCCAGTCTTGTAAAAGCTAGACAGTGAAGAAGCAAGTGTCTAGATGATTCCATCTTCTGTTTGTTAATCAGCACTTGCAAGTTCCACGGTAGATAAGCTACTGCTAGAGCTCAAGAGTACAAGGGAGTAGAGAGTAGTAGCTTTCTATTGCTTGACATTTGTGTAGGAGTGCGCTCTCTAGCTAGCTCAACGCTTTTGCAATTTACATCGACTTCACTATGAGTGAGCAACCAAACAAGTCTAATACGGTCATACACTTTTTGGCTACCTTTCAACCCACAGTCATTAAGCTCAGAGCCATTATATTCGCTCTGTTTATGAAGTAAATACATACCTCTCTCAAAGAAGTGGTATTTAGAGGCAGTACAGCTACTGCTAATTTAATGGCAGCCACTCTCAAACTCTCGAAAAACATTGCCTCTTACCTTCGTTCCAACCGTGAAAAAGCTCACAACATCTCTTTTCCAGTACCTTCATCCTGCTCACAAATCCCTCGCAGATGTGACTATATTTCAAATCAAACCCACCAACAGACAGAATTTCCTGATTTGTGATCTAAAATGTGACACCTCGAAACCAACTAAGGAAATGTTAAGTGATTTACGTATAATGTAACTACAAAGTGTATGAATGACTTAAGCAACCGAAGTCATGGTTTCCATGATGATAATAGTTGCTATGAAGAATAAATATATAAGTTATGTGGTAAGAACCTACTTAATCGATCCGAGTAGTAAACTCTGAAGTCTTATATTTAATAAAATGATTAGATTTTGATGTGATTATCAAATGGACAAGCTAAATTTTCTTTAAATGTGTCAGTCAGTCGACTTGATTTGTGAAATTCTTCAAGAGTATTATTTTCAGTGTGTCAAAATGCAGACTAGTTCGAATAAAATCTCATTCAATTAAACTCAATATAATCAGCATTGATATAATGTACTAACACTAGTGAATTTTCACACAATAAATTGTCTGTCGTCAAATAAAAGAGCTAAATACTAGTACAAGAGACGGTAATTTGGGATAATGAGCTTTTCATGTGTCTTGTCGATGAATGACGTCGCCAAGATACGAAAGATGGTTGTCTTGCGATGGAACGTGAGATTATGACAGAATTCTTTTTTATTGACTTAGATATGCCATTTAGCAGAATTCGGCAAATTAAGTAAAAAACATGTCGGTTTTTAGGGTATATAATAATAATTATATAATAATAATATCAATATATAAGTATTTGTCCTCATAGCTCGGAATTTGATTTATTGAAAAATATGTATTAATAATTTATTGTAAGTAGTTACTAAAAAATGACATATGGATAAATTATAATTGTTCCTTTTATTTCAATGGTGTTTAACGTTTCGCGGTCAAACTTATATGACAAGTGGATGAGGCTGCCATTACAATATACTGCTCCGAAGTGCGAAGTGCAGCTTCCTTCAGAGAGGTGTGTATTCACTCTGATAGCCGAGCGCCTATACTGGCTTCATCTCAAAATTAGTCAAAGAGAGCATAACCTCGTTAGCAATAACTATAAGTTTCTTCCATATTAGACGGACACAGCGGAATTTCCAGAAGTCGACGAGCTTGCTAGAAGGGTCACCCTTATCCCCATTTCATGCTCTTGTGGTTTAGCTTTGGACCCATATACTTTGTCTCAACATAGTTGTGGTAAGCACAAAACGCTACGTCTATCCTTTTACTAGTTTATAGGCAACACGAAGGACGAACATCTGTCCAAGTGAAGCCCCCCTCCTTATTTGCGAAGAACTCAGACAGCCACTTTTCACAAGCCTCTTTTGAGTCCAACTTTACACCAACAAGGGCGTTCGCCATGGACAGGAACAGGTGGTAATGACTTGGTGCTATGTCCGGGCTATATGGTGGATGCGATAAAACCTCCCATCCGAGCTCCCGTAGTTTCTAACGAGTCATCAACGAAGTGTGTGGTCTGGCGTTGTCTTGGTGGAACACTACACCCTTTCTGTTGGCCAATTCTGGACGTTTCTGGTCTATCGCCAACTTCAAGCGGTCCAGTTGTTCGCAGTAGATGGTAGAATTAAGCGTCTGGCCATATGGGAGCAGCTCATAGTAGATGATTCCCTTCCAATCCCACCAAACACACAACAAAACCTTCCTGGCGGCCGATCCCGGCTTGGCCACTGTTTGGAATGATTCACCGGCCTCCAACCACGACCGTTTTCGCTTGATATTGTCGTATGAAAATTTGCTGAAAATTTGAAGGCCATTGCAAAAATTATTTTGAAAAGTTTTTCAAGGACTGAACAACTTTGTTGGCATTGGTGTATTACATCTGGTTGGGTTTACTTTGAAGACGAAAAAATAAATATTCATGATTGACTAAATATTTTGCGTTTTATTTACAATTTTCGGTTACTTTTTTGTCACAATGTTTACGTGTGAAGATGTGAACCTCTATTTTAAAGAAGTATATGACTTTCATTCGAAAAAGAGTACGATCCTCTTTACACTGCCGCTTGATAAACATAACTAAATTTAACTTACTGCTCGTCTCATCATTACTCAAATCAACTTTATCACCACTCTCCGCACCCATCTCCCCATGTTATTTTAATTTAGTCAAATTACAGCAAGTGAAACGAATTACAATGCCTCTTTTATTGCACTGACAACTTTTTGAATTGCTGGCCATTAAACGTGCCATAAAAACTATATGGGAAACACACACACATACAAACCGCACACCAATTTGCATAACGCATACATACATATGTAAGTATATAGTATGAGTGTACGTGTATCAAGCAAGTGGCAGCACATTATTACAATAGTATTTATGCCGAATCTAATGGCAGCACTAATTTCTCTACATTTTAATTAAACTCTAATGTTATTGCATCAAACATTGGAATTGCAAGCGAATTTGGAAATTTTACACACTTTGCGCTGCGTTTCATTGAATCGCTGGAGGGAGGCAGACCGGCTGGATGGTTGGCTGACGGGTGGCCGGGGTGTGGACGGCGTGGCGGAGCAATTTTTGCCAAAGTGCTGCATAGACATTATGCAGAGACAATGTAAATGAACGGCAATTGCCCACCCATTCAGGTGTCGGATGCCACAAAGCCACACACAGGGTGATTAGGTATGAGCAGCCGGCGCAAGCACGGCATTAGGGTGGGTGGCTGGTTGAGTAGTGGTGGCACCTAGAGATAAAAGGCGCACAGGTCCCTTTGCAACAAGGTTTCACTAGTCGCTTTTATGTGTTATCTACACCAACAAACACACACACACACACATGCACAGGTGCATATATAGTTTGGCGTATTTATAAGCGGCGTTGTCTTCCTAATAGTTATACGCGTTGCTGTTGCTGCTGCTGTTGTTGTTGTTGCACGAGTATTTTTACTGCTGTTGTCTGTTGTGCGCACACAAGTGGATTTGTTGGAAATTTATGCGGATCACGTTTTCCCATTTTCAAAATGACTAAGTATCATTTATGCTTAATGTGCGTCATTTTTCCTCCGAGCAGCGGCTGCAAAAGCACCGTAAACAGCAGCCAAAACGGCAATATCGTGTAACACCAATAACAACCACACTGTGTCGCTGTGCTGTCGCTGGCATCGAAGACAAGGAAGTGCTCGAGTGAAGCTGCACAACGAAAACCTGAGCATGAGCATGAGCATGTCTGTTTGTATAACGGTATAACGGTAGCAATAACGCCAACAAAGCAACTGTTAATCCAAACTAAGTTCAGGTGTCGAAATTAAGCAGCCGCCATTAACGTGACGACAGGCTGACTGCGCGCCAGTGGACAGCGTTGGTGGCGCACCGCCGTCTGTGTATGTGTGTGTCTATGTCTCTGTGTTCGTAGTGGTGCTTGGTGGCCCGCTGTGATTGGAATAGCTTTAATGCGTTCACAAATTTTGTTGCCCGTGTCATTTTGTAACTTTTATATTATTTTAAGTTGTTGTAGTTATGTTTACATAGGTTTTCGGGCTCGAAGGGGAGCAGTTTTATATTCTAATATTGACAGTTGTCAAACAGATAAAAATATTTGTTATCTAATTTAATTTTTAACAGCTGGAAGTGGCTCCAAAATTGGATTTTACTGGCGGCTAGAAATTGATTTTGGAAAGGTTGTATGTAGGTGTTGGACACGTAGCTTTGAAGGCGCCGTTTTTGTTATTTGACGCGCCCATCAAAGTCAGCTTTTTATAGAATGGGTAGGTAATTTAGAAGTCTCTCTCGACGAACAAATGCCAAATTCTACAAGTTACTCATCATCCTCGTCCTGCTGTGAGGTGCAAAAATTTGATGACCCAATCGTTACAATTCTTTAAAAGCTTTCAAAATTGGCTCCTTCTCTGTCGATGCAGCGCTGCGATTTCCAAGCATTGAAGACATCACAGAAGGCATTCTCCGGAATAGTTTCAGAGCCGAGGTCCAAGCTGTTTGGATCCCCACTGTCGCTTCAAAATGCTTGCCTTTCATCGCCATTTTCAGACAAGGAAGCAAAAAAGTCTGGGAGCCACATCTGGACTGTAGCGCGGCTGTGGAAGCGTTGGGATGCTGGCCCTGCTTCGGTAGCTGTTCACTTCCTTCGGCCGCGATGTCTTGTCGGACCCGATTGATCCGTCGTTTGAGTCTTTTGAGAACTTCCGGATATAACTCGTTTGTTAACTAGAACCGCGCTCTACCGAATCCAGTCGGTGCGCGCACGCTCCGAAGTACCGTCGCGGTGGAAGAAAATCGGTCCTGTTACATTTCGGACAAACCCAGCGGGTACGCTGACTAGGTCATGTCGTTCGAACGGATGAAAACACTCAAGCTCTATGAGTATTTGAAGTTGGGGAACCAGTGGAAGACCACCACTTCGTTGGAAAGACCATGTGGCTAAGAACTTGGCTTCGCTTTGGATCTCCAACTGGCGCAAAGCAGCGAAAAGGAAGAACAACTGGTGCGTTGTTGTTAACTCGACTATAACCGCGTATGCCGTGTCGACGCCAATAAAGAAAAAGAAGGTTCAAATCTTTAATGCTTCCGAATATTTCAATTCGAACTATGACAATTTTGAATAGTAAAATTGGGTACTTCATTTCAATGAAATAACATAAATTGGGTTTCTGATGACAAGCTATAAAGCGGGATCAGTATCTTATGGTCAATAAGAGCAAAACAGTCTCTGGGTTATTGTTGATTTTGTTGTTGTAGCGGTCCCAGGCTCTATATGAGTGAGAAGTTGTAAGTTGATTGTCGTCGAAATCATATTCGGACCATAGGTAAAAGGGTTTTAGAAAACTTGCTTTCGTAGACTATGCAAAGGCGAGGTTAGAGGCAAATGTGAACTCGTTACATGCTGAGCATAGTTTATGTATAACGGGTTCTATTCTGGTTAGGTAAAAGTTCGAAGCGAAGTTGCACAAAGATCTAGATCCATGAGTCCTCTCGAGCTCGATTCATTTAATTCCTTGGGTCTCTTTCTTGCTTCGTTCACCCAAACACAAATTTCAGCGATAGAATATGGGATATTTGCCAACAACTTATAAAGAAGGAAATATCAACGCTTCAACGTTAATAATCCACGCTATTAAAGCACTTAACCAACAACAAATTTATTTTGTATATAAATTTACCGTTATTTTGTATTTCTTCATTTGTGTGCGTCTATTCACCGCACTTAACTTTCGAGAAGAAAAAACTCATATTTTCAATACAAAATGTGTATATTATATTTTTTCCAATTTCCCCAACCGGAATTCTTATTCAATTGCATTCTTTCCGCAGCTAAAACCTACAGTGGCAGGAGCATTTATCATTTGGCAATTTCCCTTATTTTTCTTCACACTTGATTGCCATCTTGGTGCTGTCGGCTGCCAAGTTTTGTGCCAGCTGTTATTGCCGCACAGCGATGGCACGGCCCGCATTACCAATCTCCGAGTACAATTCCATATTCAAATACGGCAAATGGCAGTGGCAACGACAGCGACAGCAAACGGCGATGGCGACGGTGACGGCGACAAAGACAGCAACATTAGTGGCAATAGTTGCTAATGCTAATATGAATTGACATTCCGACAGCAACACATTAGTATCTGACTGCAGAGAAGGTGCTGCAATGGCAAGCGCATGCAAATGAGCTTAGCGCTCGGTCTAACCAACCGAACATCCAAACACCATTCAAGCATCGATGCTATCACCACAGCCCACAACACAGGCTGACGGTGATCCCTTGCTCTAGTTGCAATTTGAATGATAGCGAATTAGTTTTGAATGCAAACTGCAAGTTTTTAAAGCATAGCTTTTGGCGTCGAGGATAATTTAATGAAGGAAAAGTTGGATTTTATTTATCATACTCGATATTTCGATATCCACATTACCTCAATAAAGTTCTATGATTATCCACGTATTGATTCTACGAAGCTTATTTTCAAATTTAAGTAATACGAAAAGATCGCTGGACGTGATTTCAAAGTTCCGAAATATTCTCAAGAAAGTTAAGACTTTGGTCTAACTGGGACTCGATTGAAATAGATCGGGACCTTCAATATTCTGTCTCGTCTCTATATTTGGATATTGAGTTCTAAATATTTCTATTTCTGGAACTTAGAGAGCTTTCACTTCAGGCCTCTTTCGAGATCAAATGAATAATTAGGACTTAAAAAGCATCAGCAGCAAAAACAAAGCGTCTAGACAGCTGAGATTCTCTCGAGAAACTCATTACTTCCATTACCTTCATAATTAGAGATTTTGGGGTGATTAAAAGTCCATATCCATTATCTATAATAGGATCCCGTAGTCCAAGTTGGGACGTGTTGCCAATACCCCGCATGTCATATGCAATTTACGTCTCTGACCATCGATCCATTCATTAAGCATTTAATTACTTTACAACACTGCACTTAAGTCTCTCACTCACTGCCATCTCTCTTTTTTGTATTCTTCGTTACTCTACTTTCATCCTCTTACCGACAATTTGTAGGCATTTGCTCTAACTTAATCCGCTTTCTTTGTACGAATGCAAAAATTGAAGATTTTCTTTACTCGGATTTTTTTCTTCATGGTTTTTTTTTGTTTGTTGTTGCCTATTGCAGACATTTATCTATGGTCTGCCGTTCGTGTCGCTTTTGCTGTTGGCTACACGTTTTCGGGCGTGTGCATTTTATCTGCGTTCTCTAATGATAATTGTCGGCTTAGGATGCAAGTTCAAAAAAAGGAGGCGAAATTCTTAACGCCAGCGCAGGCGACCGAGAGCCGCAGGATTATATTTTCACTTAATTGTTACTTAACGATGGCAAAAAGGCATTGACTGACAATAAGTGGGGCAAGGCAACAGAAATGGTATAAGTGATATGTATATTTGTACCTATCTATCTATTCTACACGTGTATGTGTGTGTATTTGCCTGTAACTTTGTAAAAACAATGGTCCAAATAAGTCATTAAATGCAGTGCAGGAAGCGAGGGGAAAGTGATTATGCGGCTGCCTATTGAAAGTGGCACTCAATTGAAAGGTAATTTTGTAGGCGCCACGGATTTTGTGGGCAGGAAAGTAGATCCCACGAAGGACTTTTTTTCGCCGAATCGATGTCATGTGGTGCAGGGCTTCTCTTTTTCTTTGTTTTCAGAATTTTGTAAATATACAAGTAAAGGTGCGATTATTGATTCGGTTGTGGCTGATGAAGAACATATGGGCCTTAAACAATGAAAAAATAATTAGAGCATTGTGTTCTTTAAGCGACGAAAGTAGTGAAGAGGATATTTTTAGATAAATTTTGTTTGATAGCAAGCTGTTTTGATAGTTTATAGTTATATTTCTCGAAGAAGCGGATCATTAAGACATATTTTCCTTTGTGTGGATAGAACTAGTCGACAGCTCGATTTTGACGAAATGTAGGCTTCCCAAAAAAGGCGTGAAAAAGCTCATGCTTCAGAAATTATTATAAAAAATCAATTCTTCTGTTATTTCCTAACAAATAAATGTAAGAAGGTCGTGTTTCAAGACAATCGGATTAGAAGAAATTTTCCTCACTCAAGAGTGTTTCGAAAAAAAACAAGTTTAATAATTTGGGAACCATTCAGCTTGTTAAAAAATGTTAAAAAATTTAACAAATGTGTTCAGATCTCCGAATTTATGCACCGGATCAACAAATTTTTGGACAATGTTCTATATTTACATTCGGAATCTAAGTAAAAACAAATCGACTTTTTGAATACACAAGTTGACATCTCCTCTTCAGGCAAGCAATGGGATCATATCTGTCTTCATTATGTTCAAAACATAAAAATGGAAGTCATATTAGAGCGGGTTGATTCACAGAGAGCCAAAAAAGGGAAAATCGTCTATACGGGAAATGTTCTATGGATCATTCTGAATAACTTTGTCTATGAGGCTATGGGTCTAAGACCGTTCCAACCATTGATTTTTAAGGCGAAGTTTTTTAGAAAGCATCAAAATTTGTTCTTCCATTTTTAGGTATCCGAATGAAATTTATTGATAATTTTTGGCATCACTCAGATCGGAAAACTATGTCACCATTCAACCGATTTTTCAGATTTTTTAACTTCACCTTAAAAACCGCTGGCTCGAAAACGATTTTAGACCCATAGCCGCTTAGAAAAAGTTGTTCAAAATGATCCATAGAATATTTCTCGTATACGCGATTTGATAGGTTACATGTATACATACAAATTGTTATATAATAGCTTATGTTGTTAAGGCCACCTTACAGCATTTTCTTTATCAAATAGAAAATACTATAATTTCTGCATATAAAGCACACAGATACATGCACCTATATATGCACACATCTAAATCTCCCAAATACTGTTATCTGAAAACCAAATTTTTAATAAAAGAAAAACAAGCAAAAATCATTTGACGTTTTCACCTTCACCACATTTTATACAGTTTTATAAAAATTGTCAAGACGTTCCAAAATAAAACAAACACATACACACACACCAGCAGCAGAAATAATCTTGCATCTGTCACTTTCATGCCATGTCACTGTTGTTGCAACTGTATCATTATTGTTGCTGCTGCTGCTGCTGCAACTATGCGTGTCTCGGCAATCGTATTCCATGCACTTTGGCAACGTGAATTATTCACCGCATTATCAGTTGGAATGGATCTGGATTTTATCATAGTAAATGTCTGTCGCATGCACGCATTTTAAAGTGCTTAGTTCGGTTGCATGCAACTGTCGTACTCATGCATTCGGTGTGACTCGTGCAACAACAACAACCGCTACAGTGGAATTAGTGCATTTCGTGAGAGTGATGATGGTGTTGCCGCGTCGACAGTACACCATTGATGATGGTGCTGCTGATGACAATGATTATGATTATGAATTTTTCCTTTCGCTTTAATAAAAATGTTTTTGTCGAAAAAAATGTGTACTTAAGTGGGTTTTATGTTCAATACACACGCAAGGCGCATTGTTGGTCTACAGTGGGGGACATATAAGGTGGGGACTTATGGAAAAGCAAAGCAAATAGCTGAGGATTCGCATTAGAATCTATTATGCGAAGAAAAATGAGACGGAAAACAGTTTCAACGAAGCGACTGCTTGTGTGCTATCTCTCTCTTTTTTTCTTTCTATCTCTTTATCGTATGGTATATAATAAATAACTGTCAATATCGTGATTTCGATTAGCATGAATCAATTTCGAGTATTTTTAGCTGGTATTCTAAGGTTTCATCTATCAAGTCACCGGTATTTAGCGGAGAATAGGCCTTTAGATTTCCTAAGTTTGCAGTGGTCTCTATATATTGTAGTAGACTACTTACTTGGTTTCTAAAGAGGTCCATTTTGATATTTTCTGATCTTCCCTTTCTTGTTTGTAAAAAGCCATTGTGATTCTACGGTATAAGTTTGGGTTAGGGTTAATTCGTTGGATATCGCTTGGACTCGCTCTTCGCCCTTAGTCTCAACCAAAAATTCCCAAAAATAGATCTACAACGAGAGTTCAGGACTCCCAAAAATTGATCTTCAGATCCTTATAGATCGAGGAAGCCTTTTGAGCTTATTAAAATTTTATTAAGGCAGTTTATATCAATCCCAGCAAGTTTTCTAACTAGGTGTGTATGCTGAGATATTTCAATTTCAGTTCGGCAAAGCCCTTCATTAGTGGTGAACGTGGCTTAATGATTCCACCTCGCCTTCCTCCATAGAGCTGATAAAATATTTAACCGCACATCGTCTGAACCTATAGAATAGCGTCCAATCAAAACATCCATAATTGCGGTTTGCTTGACTTTACTAAGACCAAGTTGTTCAGAGGACTACTTATGTTTATTCTCTCTCCAGATGGATCCGCCATCGCACAAGTTCTGACTGTTACCCAGCTCTTGCCAAGCATCCAGCTTTAGAAACCAAGAGAACATCGAAAAACAGGCTCGCTTTTCATTGAATGAAATTGGGCTCAAAGTGCTTTCCTTAGCAAGCTCTTCGGCATTGCAGTTTCTAATCAATATCACCGGCCACCCATACAAGTCTAGTATGGAAGAATGCTGAAGCTATTGCTAACGAAGTCATGTACTTCTTGACAAGCTTTGAGCAATAAGACAGCGAGCCAAAATCAGTACAGCCGTTCGGCTATCCAAGTGACTATATTTGGAGTACACACACTCATTGTAGGTGAACTTGGCAGTGTTTTGACATGTTAATTAAGATACTGTTGGAATATTAGCGATATATATATATGTATATATATACTATATCCACGCCAATGACTTTGGCTGTTTTATAGCCGGTGGACAAAAAGGTATTGTACTCAAACTAGATTTTCACAAATTGTAACAGAAATCCTCTACATTTTCGTTATTATCGACATTGACACCGGTCGAGGTTTGCCATCCAGAGGTCGCATGAAGCCAAACTCACTGCCAGCAAATATTAAGTGACTTATAAAGATCAAACTGCACCAGAACATAAGAGAAAGTTGAAGTTGAATCTAGGAATGTTTTTTTTTGATATTTGGTTTAGGAGCGCAGCTTAAATGGACCAGTCTATTTCATCTTTCTTTCTCATATTTTATTTTTGATCTATGTCAATGTACCGTCCGTCACTGTAAATTTATATTTAATACATTTCGATTTTCGCACGCAGATTTCTCAAAATCACTAGTTAATATCCAGTACTTTTCGAAAATATTTGTTTGTTGTTTTGAAAATTATTACGGATTAAATAAACATTTTTGATCTCTGACACCCGCAATGCTGACTTATCGCAGTAGTGTCACACTGATACCCACACAACTAACACAAACACAATTGCGTTGCCAAAATGACATTTTCGAATATTAAACCAACACAAAACAGCAGAATGCAAAATTAATAAAGCCTGGCAAGCATTTATGAAATCTATGCGATTCTACCAAACGCTGCCACATATCGGCTGACCTGTCAACAACAACAGGGCATATAGTGTGGCATGGAGCGAAACACTTGCAACTCAGTTGCGGTGCCACTTTGTGCGCACAGCGTCAAAAGCACAGCATGCAAAGCCACAACAGCAACAAGAAATTCGATGCAAATGCAAACAGTGAAACGATGCTAGATACATATAAATGTATGTGTGTGAATGTGTTTGTATTAGTGTAGTAGTTGGCAAAAGAAAATGAAATGAAATGAATTTGAGCAGGCCAAAGTTTGGGAGCAAAAGCGACATGCAGCCACCTACAAAGCCCCCGCTCAATCGATAACTCTGTGTTGCCGCTTAGTTGTCATTGTTGTGCACACGAGAAGTGAAAACGAGCAAACACTAACAATAATGCAATCGAATATACATAACGGTGCATGCCAGCGCCATCACAGCAGCCGTTGCGGGTGATTCACGGGGCGGGTGGGTGTGTGCGCAAAAATGTTTATGAATGTTGGGCCAAAGCGGTGGCAAGGAGTCAACAAGCCAGACTTAGCGAAAAAAGCGCCACAAACAAAACAAACAACAACGGTACAGAGCAGCCGCTATTTTTCATTTAATTTTGTCAATTTTTCCTTTTGACCCGTGAAAATTGGCATATCCTACACAAGCAGACGCAGCAGCCAAAGAGCCCGCCGTGCACCGACTCGAAGCCATAAGCCAATTCACATGCACAAAACATACCTTTGTCTGTATGTGTATATCTGCTGGTGAGTGTGCATATTGCGACTCACACGCCGTCGGCTGCATTATGATTTCACTCAATGCACAAACACAATTCAATTCGATTTTCAGTTCAATCCGATTTGGCTCTGAATCTGCGAAGTCTGATTCTTCATTCTGTCTCCTTTTCCACCGCGCGCCATTCTTAGCTAGCATCAACAGAAGCCGTATAAATTCATTCAGTGTAAATGCAAAAGAAATAACGATCGGTTGACGGCAAAAGCAAAATAAAGCAAATCGAAATTGAAATACTACTGAGCATATCGTTGACATGGACCGTGGCAGTGGAAGGGTATTTAGAAAGCTGCTGGAATTTAAATTTGAAGTAAACGCTCGTATCATTGAGGGGTGTTATTTAGAAAGTGTTGAAAGTGGATGATAGAACGTTCAGGTAGTTGCTGGAAAATACTGATTATTTGAGGTTAGGTCGATAGTTGGAAACCTGAAACTTTATGTTCCTTTGGTACTGCCGCTACAATTTAATATCTTTTGTTCGGATCTCACTAGATTTGATTCGGATCTCCCTTACAGCTAAGAAAATCTTGAAATTCAATTAATCAATTCTTAAACCCTTTATTATGGCATGATCGTCAAAATGCTGCAAGGCTATCTTCACTCGTTCAGATTTAGAATTAATGCATGCAATGTCTTCTATAATCCTATCGGCAATGCGACCGAGAAAAGAGAGATTCATGAGAATTAAGACACAACGTTTTCATTTCCCAGTAGATATGAATGAACTAATGATTCTGTGATCGACAGTTCCAAGGACGAAATTTATGTGCTCAACAAAGGATCAAAGGAAGAAGGTAAATGACTACAATTCAATCTTTCAGGCCGAAATAGTGGGTATTGCAGAAGTTGGCAAGTGGGCTTTTGGTCTAACCGGCAAGTCCATAAACCTTAAAGTGGACAGCAAAACGACAATTGAGGCTCCAATATTTAGTTAGAGTACTCAGTCATATAGGAATAAATGGAAACCAAAAGGCAGACTGCTCGGAGACTGCTGGGAACCCAAATGCCCTAACATGACCCAGATCATTCAGCTTCTACATACCTCCGGCCTTGGCAGACTAGTTATTTTGAAGTATAGTTCATTGTGGACAGACCAACAACCTTCTAACATTTTAGTGTTCATTACAGGACAACTACTCTTAAGATCCCGCCATCACAAAAGTGAATTTGGCGGAAGACAGTGTGCAGAACATTTTCTTGGCGAAAGCTTATCCTTCAGCTGGATGATATATTCCACGGCTCGCAATGCTCTACCTTAAGAAACATTGGGCAGCTGCGATGGGAAAAATTAGGTATTTTACCAAGTCTACTGAGTTGCTGGAAAAAGCTTAACTTGGTTACCACCTTGGAGCACAATTAGCATGATGATAGCCTAATGTTGGCCAATCACGGTATAGCACACTTGCGTCTCTCATTTCAAGCCAAGTCGATGTGATCATATTTGTGAATAAAGGAAGAACACTTTCCATGAGACGTAAGCCATCAGGAAACCATGTAAAACTTCCCCGTTCTTCTGTTAAATTAACAATATTTTTAGCAAAACTCAATTGAAAATCCTTTGAAACTAAAAGGTGTCTACATTTGTGAAGAAAGGAAGAGAGAAGCTCAAAAACTTTTTTTTAGGATCATACAGTATAGACTTTAGTCTAAGTAACTACAAAACATCAACCACATCTCCATCAAATTAATAATCTCACAACGTGGAATCAAAAGTAAAAGCACATATACTATTTGTGTTGCAATAATAAGAAAGGAAACTCCCTCAACCCCAAATCAGGAGGCACAAAATATGAAAGCTCAAATGAAAACGAAACTATGTAAATATTGGCAAGTAACCATTTTGGCTTAAGAGCCCTCACAAACAGTTACAACTCCTCCATTTAACATAAAATGCAGTTGGCTGCCTCTACTGTCATGCGTTCAGCATTCATTTGATGAATTTTATGTGAAACATTTTCAATCATTGTAGCTGTCATCGTTGCCAGAATTGCCGTTGTTAAGAGCCATGCCACTTTTTGACTATTGACAAAAGCATTTTCATTTATTATTCATACTTTTTACGATTCTTCGTTTTTCCGGTTCAACGCTGCATAAAAATAGCTTTCAATACGCCAAATTATCAGCTAGCGAGTTACGAAAATGCATATGTACATACATATGTATATATATACTAGCTGACCCCGCAGCCGTTGTCCTGCGCGAAATTATGTGTTTTGAAATGAAAAGACAAAAATTCATATTTTATTGATAATCATTTATTTGCTATTTGTCTATATTTTTCTTCAATGTAACGCAGCTTGATAAACAAAATATTTTGGTTTCTGTTCCGGTGCGTAAATGTACAGAGAAGATGGTTTTCCAACTCTTGAGCACGCCACGTATATCTGGCCGTGTGAAAAACATAGCATTTCCAAATGTATGCCACCCACTATGCGACTATTCTGTTGATCGTCATTTTAAATTCAATTTTCACTGGAAACGGAATACTTTTGAACCGAATTGGCAAATCGTTAGAACTCAAAAGAAATCCGTAGAATCAAGCATTCTGTCCCTTATATTTGATAGGTGCATCACAATCAGATTGCGATGATGCGGTGACATACCAGGCCTCTCCAAAGAATTTACAAATTCCACTGGTAATTCACGGTGTCGTCTTCATTGTCAGACGATCGATCGATTTGTATGATTGCAAGTCTCCTGGAATTTGACTTTGAATTTTCCAGTTTAAGTCAACAACATAGGTATTTGTGGCAGCTAAGATTGCTCGTACACTCAAGGAATCGTACTTACGACAGTTTGGCCAATGTTCGTATAAACATTCGTGATGAGTCCATCTTTCGTGAATTGATAAACGGCATATGGGATTGATATCAGACCATGGGAAGTATCAATCAGTATTGACCCATTTCCAATTCTTAGCGTATGCAATGTAAAATGTCTTCGGCAATGTAATTTTTGGTCGTATCCCATAACGCGGATTTGAAGGCTGATCATCGCGAAATGTGTGTGAACTTCAGTGGCATTCGTTTTTCGGGTGGATTGTGTAAGTTCATTCTAATGCATTAGTTGAGAACGCACCTGGATGTCTATCTACTGGATGACCCTGCTTTCTGCGTAACAATTTCTTCGATGATGCATCCCATGTATAATATCAACGTATTTCGAATAGAGCAATGTTCTCGCAAACGGATCACTGACGGAAGTTGAGAAAAAACTCGCTAATGTTAATTTTGTTGCTGGTGGTGTTTCTGTTGACTGTACTGTATTCTCTGGGTTGAAATAGACTCTTTGGTCATTCCCCAAATTAACTTCGAGACGCACAACAGTCGGAAAACGTTCATGAATTTCAAAAGAAATATCCTACAAAGCACTTTATTTCAGTTCACGTATCGACCGTGTCGTTTAAAACCAATAACCGCCATGTTGCTTCCTATGGTGACGTATTTACAAACGCATTTTATCGATTACACCAAACTACAAAACGAACATTCACATGACTTTTGTCCGCCGCTGCTGGACCAAATAAGCGTGGAGATACTGCTGGCCAAGAAAGCAAAGGGGGCAAACATGAGGAGACTGAAAAAGATGAAACGGCTAGCATCTTTTGCAACCTGAGCAAAAAAATCAAAGATTTAGAAATGATGATGGCCGGACAAAGGCATATAAATCAAGCTATGCGCGATTTAGTAAGCAGCATAGTGACCTTACATGCCAAAATGGAAAAACTGGGAAATCAAGCGAGAAGAGTTATGATAGGGAAACCATCGCATGTACCCATTGGAAGAGATGAAAATACCCCTAAAAGAACGCGAGAAGCACCAGGCGATTTACCACCTACCAAAAAGCCAAAAAGTGTAAACGAAAAGCCGCAATTGTCGTACAGTGGAGCAGCAAAATTAACCCAAGAGGATAATACGACTAGATGGGTAGACGTTGTAAAAAAAAGAAACCTTTGGAAAGGAAGATCAAAACAAAACCAGATGCCATAATCATAACAAAGAAGGATGGTGCGTCGTATGCAGATATTCTGCGGAAAATTAAAAGTGACAGCGGGCTTGAAGTGCTGGGTTCAAATGTAACCCATATTCGTAAAACGTTAAAAGGAGATCTACTTATTGAACTTAAAAATCGAGCAGAGACGAAAGCCGAATCTTTCCAAAGCGCCCTGGAGGGGGTGGTTGGCGAAATGGCCAAGATACAGCCCAAGACCCACAACGTCACGATTACGTGCAAGGACCTCGATGAAATTACAACTCCCGAAGAAATCTGCACAGCACTAAAAAGAGAGTGCGGAATCGAAAGTCTGGAGATATCGAGTGTGAAAAGTCTGCGAAAAACGCGCAGTGGCACGCAAATAGCACTTGTATGCATGCGTGCTCAAGATGCCAAGGCCGCACTTAAAATAGGGAAAATAAAAATTGGGTGGTCGATCTGTCGCCTTCGAGAATTTTCGTCTGTCCCCAGATGCTATAAGTGTTTCCACCTGGGTCACATGGCGCGAAATTGCTGCAGCTCGACAGACAGATCTTCCCATTGCACACGCTGTGGAACCGCGGGACATTTAGCAAAGGCATGCACAAACGCTCCGAGCTGCATGCTCTGCAAAGGAGAGCACTCAGTATTGAGCACGACTTGCCCAAAGTATATCGAGATGATGAAGTCTCTAAATAAATGAGGATACTACAGCTAAACCTTAACCATTGTGCAGCGGCTCAGGATTTGCTAGAACTGACAGTCATAGAAGAGAACATTGATGTCGCTTTACTAAGTGAACAATACTCCCAGCGTCCGGAAAGCACATGGACTGCAGACAAATCTGGTAAGGCAGCAATATGGTCCTGCAAAGGCCAACCTTTCAAGACCAGCTCCAGAGAAGCTCATAACTGCTTCACATGGGCCAATATACAAGGGATATATCTTGTAAGTTGCTATGCTCGTCCCAGCGCAACTATTACAGAATTTGAAGACTTCCTCTTACGGCTCTCTTTAGAAACCAGAGGCAAAACTCCAATTGTAATAGCGGGGGATTTTAACGCATGGTCGACTGCATGGGGCAGCAGATATACAAACCATCGCGGGCGCCTAGTCCAAGAATTCCTAAGTCAAACGAACTTAACAATAATAAACAGTGGAACGCGAAACACGTACCAAAAAGGAAACAAAGGATCCATTATCGACATTATGTTTGCAAACGATTCGCTGAGCAGGCACATTAAGTGGGAAGTGTCCAACATATACACAAACAGCGATCACATGGCAATTATAGCACATATTTCGTACTCCCGAGAGCAGGAGCTTCTTAGCAGAAACCCCTCCCGAAGGCGAAGTTGGAAACAACAAGAGTTCGACCCAGACCTGTTTGACCTAGTCTGGAGTGCATCAAAGGCATCTGGTGACAGCGCCGCCCACTTGGTATCAGCAGTTCGAAAAGAACTCGTGGCAGCATGCGATGCAACAATGCGTAGAACGTCACATCACCACAAGCGGCGGCCTGTATATTGGTGGAATGATGAAATTTCCATGCTGAGAAAGCTTTGTCACTCAGCTAGACGGCGTCTACAGCGTAACTGGGGCGAAACGAATGAGAATCGCCTTAGGGAGGAATTCAAAAGCTACAAGAGGCTCCTGAAGTCGGCAATTACACGAAGCAAAAAATCATGTTTTGAGAAGCTGTGTAAGGAAGCAAACCTTGACCCTTGGGGTACTGCATACAAAATATGTATGTCTAGATTTAAAAACAAGCAGCAGCAACCTAAAGATGCCTCTTTTATGGGAAAGGTCGTTGAAACACTATTCCCGAAACACGACCGGATTTCATATGCCAAACGACGAAAGGAAGCTGTAGAGTCACCCCCGTTAGTCACGGAAGACGAACTATTGGCAATAGCAAGGAAAATCAAAAACGCCAAAGCGCCTGGGTTGGATGGGATACCCAACAGGGCCCTGAAGGAAGCTATAAGCTCAAAACCCCAACTGTTCGCTAAAATGTACAACAAGTGTATAAAGGAAGAGGTGTTCCCCGACGTATGGAAAATACAGCGATTGGTTCTGCTCCCAAAACCAAAGAAACCACCGGAAGAACCCTCATCGTACCGACCACTGTGTATGCTCGACACAATGGGTAAAGTGTACGAAAATATAATAAGAAACCGCCTGGAGTTAGCAATCCAGAAAGCCGGCGGATTATCAGAGAGACAATACGGCTTTATAAAAAAGAGATCCACTATTGACGCACTACGAGAAGTCGTTGATACTGCGAAATGTGCAGTAAGTGGCAAAAGATGGAAAGGTGGCACAAAAAAGTACTGCGCGCTGATTACCCTGGATGTCAAGAACGCGTTCAACTCGGCAAAATGGGCACACATAATCGAAGCCCTGGATGAAATACACGCCCCTGAATACCTCATAAACATTATATTGAGCTATTTTAAAAACAGAAGGCTACTTTTTGATACAGACGAAGGTACCAAGAGCTACTCTATCTCGAGTGGAGTACCCCAAGGGTCAGTGTTAGGCCCACTATTATGGAACCTCATGTACGACGGGGTGCTAAAAAGACAGCAACCAACAGACGTGAAACTAATAGCGTATGCGGACGATCTCATGGTGGTAGCAGTGGCCAAACAATTAGCCGACCTAAGAAACAAATGCAATGAGTGCTTAAATGGCCTACGCCATTGGTTCTCATCTGTGAGTCTGGAGCTGGCGGAGCAAAAAACGGAAGGCTTACTCATAAGCACCAGGCAGATAGAAGAACAAATAGAGATCACCATAGGGGAGTGCGAGATGACTTCACAGCCGCAACTGACGTATCTGGGTGTAATATTAGATTCTAAATTAAAATTTAAAGAACACCTGGAATATACATCCAGTAAAGCAAACAAAATTTACAATGCGCTATCGAGAATGATGACGAATATAGGCTGTGTGCGTTTCAGCCGGCGACTCTTAAAAGTGAAAGCAATGAGTTCCGTAAAACTGTACGAAGCGCCAGTATGAAAACAGGAAATGAATATAAAAACGTATGCTAAACAAATAATTGCAGTTCATAGACTTTCTGAAATTCGAGTAATAAGTGCTTTCCGGACTATATCAACCGACGCTGCTGAAGTATTAGCCAGCATGCCGCCCATTGACATCCAGGGAAATGAACTCGAGCTTTTGTACCATCTATCTGCGCCTAAAACAGTATCGGCAAAGACAGAGGAGAAGAACAAAAGCATTAAAATGTAGCAGGAGCGGTGGAATTCCTCATCCAAAGGGCGCTCGACCCACCGACTTATACCGGACATCCACTCGTGGATAGACAGACGACATGGGGACCTAGACTTTTATCTGACCCAAATACTTAGTGGGCATGGGTGCTTTAGAAGTTACCTTTTCAGATTCCACAATGACATTAGTCCGAACTGTCCGACATGTACAGAGCATATAGAAGACTCTGAACATGTATTATTTTATTGCCCTCGATTTCAAATACAAGGGAAAAACTAAAAACCACACTCGGTGGTAGTTTTACGGTCGATAATTTAACGACACTCATGTGTCAGTCGACTGATAATTGGAAAGCTGTCAGCGAAGCGTCAGCATCCATAATGACAAAATTGAGACTTTTTGAACAAGTTAGGCGTCCGTTAGTCCGCACAATAGAGGAGACTTAAATGTCCTGTCCCTCCCACGAAGTAATACTTAATCGGTGGTTCCGTGGGAGAGTCCTGAGTTGGGAGTAGGTTAGGTTTAGCGGATTAAAGTTCCGCACTCCGGCTTTCGATGCTTCCCCCTACTATAAAAAAAAAAAAAAAAACATGACTTTTGAATGTGAATTAGACAATAGTGGCGAATATGGTACGACCCATGTTTTGTCAACTTTGATGTGTTGTTAACTTCGATATTTACGCCGATAGAGTGGATATCCATCATTTCCAGCTTGTGTTTCAGAAAAGCACATGGATAATGTTTCGCGCATTTATTGTCAGGCATACAAACCGAAGTGTGATTGTGGTGTCCGCAAGGTCCATGAACCATGTTGGTTTTCGTCACTTCATATAATACTGGATCTTTCTCTGCATCATTAATTTCCGCAGAAATGAGTTCATTAATTTGATCTGGTGTGACAACCATCCACCATCCAAAGAAGAATATGTACGTGCGGCAAACCTCTCTTTTGCTACTCAACAGAGTACATTTAGCATCTAACAGTACCACATATACCTACCCTACTCCAAGATAAACTCCATGAAACATCGTAACTGTTGTTTGAAAAGTCGTGCTGTGACATCGTGACGATCGCTTGCTTATTGACCGCGATCCATAATTCCGCACGTATGTCACCGCATCCTGGGAGTACTTCTTGCCTTGCCTTGCCTTTGGCTGCCATACTTTGATGGACCGATATTAGGGCGACCTCTTCGTGGCTTCGTAACAAATTTCAATCTGCAATTGACCTCTTTGTGTGAAACGCACGTAAAGTTTTCACTGAATAATTTTTCTTTTCAATAGCCGGAATAAAAAAGCAAGCGACCGAAATTGAACTATTCAAATAATTTACAAATCAAAATATTGAAAAACAAAACATACAAAAATGTTTATGGAAAAAAGATACTTTTTGGAATTATCCTAAAAAAAAAAGTATTCTCGTTGTTTGGGCGGAGACCTATCCGAATTGGTGGTAATCACCGAAATCGGTCCAGGCGTTCTCTAGTTATAAGCTTAGTAACTAACATCACTTTCTTTTATAGATATTAAGCGATGTGATAAAAACTTGATCCACAGATATCGCCTTTTTCTTTGGCATCGTTTTGTTTAATACACGTTTACAACAATTTAAGGTTTTAATATTTGATACTGCGATGGGAGCGCCATCTATCGGTCAAACATTTAAAATTTAAAAATTTATTAAAAATGAAAAATAATTTAAAAAACATTTTCCAGTGGACCAAATTGTAAATATAAACCATTCCCGAATCTCCTTGAACGTACACACAAAATTTCATCAAAATCGGTCCATCCGTTTAGGAGCAATCCCAAGGCAAACACACGGTCAGAAGATTTATATATATAAAGATAAGCTATAGGATGTCGAATGTTAGAGAATGAATTTTGATTTTCATATGAAAATGTAATTTTTTGGTTTATTGTGTTTCACCGCATCCCACAATCTGCGCCAACTACCGTGGGATAAGCTTCCTCAACATCACGTATAGGGTTCTATCGAGCGTATTGTGTGAAAGATTAAAGTCCACCATCATTGTCTGGCTTTTGACCTGGAAAATCAAGAACAGACCAGATATTCACCATGCGCCAAATCTTGGAAAACACCCGTAAGAAGAGAATCGACACGAACCACCTCTTCGTTGATTTCAAAGCTGCTTTTGAGAGCACGAAAAGGAGCTGAATTTATACCGCGATGTCTGAAAGAGGTAAAGAACTTTATATTGTGGTGATCCCATAGCGGATGAGAATTCTTTAAGAGTGTTCTCCAAAGGATTCTTGGCATACTATGCGTGGACGAAGAGAGTACAACAGAGCTACATGAGGTTTTCGGCGATATGAACATAGTCTGGCCGGGCCAAGTAGTTCGAAACAGCCCAGCTCGCAACGACTCTGTGCTAACTGGAGACTGACGAGGAAAAGGGCAACGTTAACCAAAGATGCAGACCTGGAGAAACTCGAAGTCCCCAACTGTCGTCGAGGACTTATCGACGGTGCCACTAGGTTGTATTAACATTGGGATGATGATCCAAAACACTAATTTGACTTACCTTTCTCTTTGAAATTACTTCTTATTCTATATTCTTTTAAAAGAATTTATGAGGTGTCATCTATTTAAATTAAGAAATTAACGGTAAACAACAAAAAATACACATGGAAACGTCTCACCTTGGAACAGCATGCACAATTTTTACTGAAATGGAGTAGCAAGTTAGGTACAACTTGAAAGCCGACAAGACAACTAACACGCGTGTTCATGCCACACACATGTTAATTTGTAACATTAGCTAACAAAGTCCCACAGCAGCACAAAAAAAAAACAATTGCAACGACAAGCAACGCCAGCGAACGACTTAAGCGCTTTAACGTGGCAGGTTCAAGCGCAGCAAAGTGACCAGGAAGGGACTGGAACGTGGCAATGCCAAGGTATTAGCCATAATTAAAATCAACTTGAAAATGGCATTGCAACGAAATAAACAAAAGACCGTTTTATGCGGTCACACACACATTAACAAGTATTGTATATGGATAAGTACATATGTATATAGCTGTGTGTGAGCTCCTGCTGCCTGCGTCTGTGGTTTTGAGCCGCTTGTGGCGCTTGCGGCGCAAATAACACGACAGCCGACTTAAGTTGCAACAACCGGCAATGGCAGCATTGAAATAAGGTGCATTTCAGGGAGACAACTTCAAGGAACATCCAAACGATTCCCCAACGCCTGCACCGCGCCACAGCTCCGGTTGGCAGCGGTGAATGCCAATTTCAATAGCCTCCAGGTATTTCCTGAACAAATGAGTTCACATCTTACCAAACAGGCTGGCTGGCTGGCTCTCGCTGATGAACCGCTGCAAACGGCATAAAGTAAACTTGTTGCCACACACACTCACTCGCATGTATGTGCCTGCCATGTGTGTTGGTAGAACAACAACAACAACAAATGTGTTGCTAAGGGACAGCGTCGCGTAAAGTGTAACAAAACTCCAAGAAATTGTGGCGAGCAAAAAATAAATAAAAGAGCAAATTAAGTGGATTGTTTGCGGAAAAACTAACAACTATCATAAAAGAACAACAGCAACAATAATAACAACACCAGCCAGCAACGGCAGCAGCTACAGCAACAGCCACCAAAACACTTGAAAGTGAAGAAGTTAGCCATATTAGCAAAGGAGGCCAACAACAATTTGCTGCCATGGCCATAACATAATACACAACAACAGCAGCAGCAACAACAACAACAATAGCAATAAGTGCAGCCAGACGCCACAGCTGAGACAAGCAGCATACTAGTACAAGCTCAGCAGACACTTAACAACTCAATTAAGAGTTGCCGTAGCGCTGAGGCAAGCGGTTATGCGGTTAAGCGTTGTTCTTGCTTTTGTTATATATATTTTTTGTTTTTGCTTTAGTGCTGCAGTGCTGCAGTGTCCCAGCTGAGTTGGGATGTGATCAGCCGCTGTGTCGTTTTTGCGTTTGTGAATTCCTCGAGCAAAGGTATTGGCACCAATTTGAACAGCTACAAGACGCTTACAACAGCAACAACACTTCAGCAACACTTGATGATGTGTATGTATGTGTGGTTGAGGGATTTCGTAGAAAATTAAAATTGCCTTTCTGCTACGAAAGAGAGAAAGCGAGTAAGTGAATAAATGCTAGTGAGTAATGAAGGATCATATAGGATATCTCGAAGAAAAAAACATAGGTGGATTAAAAGTAATTTTTATTCAATATGAGACTTAATGAAGTGCACTCAAACATCTACGAAGACCCACGTCTAATTCCTAACCGTAGGTAGGGCCGAAGAATGGGGTCATGTGTAGAAGGTCGCGCAAGAGTGGAAAGTTCTCTGAGCGCCATTCACTTGGAAGTGGCCAGAAACGATTCTTTAACATATGGCTCAAGCAGCTCATGACTTCCGGTCTTAGACTTAAATTCCTGGTGGGAGAGAGACTTCTCCGCCGAATCCTTGCATTCCCCCGGTGGATGAACGTCTGGGTGATGTTGCGACATCTGAAGATCCGCCATCAAATGGGCAATTAAATCTAACAGGTGATCCAAGTGGAGGAGAATCGACACTCACCACCTTTTCGTCGATTTCAAAGCTACTTTCGACAGCACGAAAAGGAGCTGCCTTTATGCCGCGATGTCTGAATTTGGTATCCCCGCAAAACTAATACTTCAGGATCGGGAAGGACCTCTCCGAGCCGTTCGATACCAAACGAGGTTTCAGACAAGGCGACTCCCTATCGTGCGACTTTTTCAACCTGCTTCTGGAGAAAATAGTTCGAGCTGCAGAACTCAACAGAGAAGGTACCATCTTCTATAAGAGTGTACAACTGCTGGCGTACGCCGATGATAGTGATATCATCGGCCTCAACACCCGCGCCGTTAGTTCTGCTTTCTCCAGACTGGACAAGGAAGCAACGCAAATGGGTCTGGCAGTGAACGAGGGCAAGACGAAATATCTCCTGTCATCAAACAAACAGTCGTCGCACTCGCGACTTGGCACTCACGTCACTGTTGACAGTCGAAGTAACTTTGAAGTTGTAGATAATTTCATCTATCTTGGAACCAGCGTAAACACCACCAACAATGTCAGCCTAGAAATCCAACGCAGGAGAACTCTTGCCAACAGGTGCTACTTCGGACTAAGTAGGCAATTGAGAAGCAAAGTCCTCTCTCGACAAACAAAAACCAAACTCCATAAGTCACTCATAACTCCCGTCCTGCTATATGGTGCAGAGGCCTGGACGATGTCAACAACAGATGAGTCGACGTTGCAGGTTTTCGAGAGAAAAGTTCTGCGAAAGATTTATGGTCCTTTGCGCGTTGGCCACGGCGAATATCGCATTCGATGGAGCGATGAGCTGTACGAGATATACGACGACCTTGACATAGTTCAGCGAATTAAAAAACAGCGGCTACGCTGGCTAGGTCATGTTGTCCGGATGGACGAAAACACTCCAGCTCTGAAAGTATTCGACGCAGTACCCTCCGCGGGAAGTAGAGGAAGAGGAAGACCTCCACTCCGTTGGAAGGACCAAGTGGAGAAGGACCTGGCCTCGCTTGGAATATCCAATTGGCGCCACGTTGCGAAAAGAAGAAACGACTGGCGTGCGGTTGTTAACTCGGCTATAATCGCATAGGCGATGTCTACGCCAATTAAGAAGAAGAAGATCCAAGTGGATACACTTTTTTCAATAGCCTTTTTTGACAGATCGCGAATGAGTCAGGTCAACTTAGGGTCAACATAATTGGCCCACTGAGCATACTATTCGTAACACCATTAGCCATATTGAGATCCAGCATTTATTATTGAATAATATTCGACCGAAAAGACAACATTCAGCACGCAGTGAAGAAAATATAGCAGCCGTAGCTGAGACTGTACATGAAGACCGTGGAGAGTCGAATCGGCGCTGTTCGCAACAATTCGAACTGGATCGACTTGGCAATTTTTAAGTCGGGAACTTAAATTGAGCGTACACAATAGGGCTTCTACAAAAACTGAGGCAGCTCGATCTTCCCAAGCGACGTCGTTTCGCTTTTAAGTTCCAAGAAGATCCGAAATTTTTTAGCCAAATTTTGATCAGCAAAGGGACACATTTCTAGTTCAAAGTGTATGATAACAACCGAAATTGCCGCATTTGAGACAAGAAGCTTCCGAAAAACATTCAAGAGCTGTCATTTCATCAAAACAAAAAAACGGTTTGGTTTGGATGATGGCCGACTATTTGATACCTTAAATTAAAGCTCATGATCTCAGCGACATTTGGTTTCAACAAGACGTCACATCAATCAATGGATTTATTGAGAGAAAACACTTTGGCGAGCAGATAATTTCACGTTTTAGGCCGGTTACTTAACCACCAAGATCATGTGTTTTCACACCATTAGGCCTTGCGGGGATATGAAATCTAAAGTATATGCGGACAATTCCGCTTTGATTCAAGCCTTGGAGCAAAACATCATGCATATCATTCCTCAGCTTTCAGTCCAAATAGTCGAACTAGTCATCGAAAATGGATGAACCCTCTGAGACGTATGTAGATGCGGCCAACATTTGAAAGAGATAATCTTCAAAAAAAATAAATGCCAAAGAGTGTTCATTCGAATGATAATAGACATTCCTCCTTAAATTTTAAGTTTCTGTGTTTTTTTTAGATTTGTTTGTAGCTATGTTTGAAGCTGAAATCAACATTCAAACTCACGTGAAAGTGCCAAAAAAGCTAACGATGCATTCTAGATTTTAAATAATCTAAGTATCAGCCTTCAAACAATTTTTCTTACCCCGCTTTATGAATTACCGAAACCTCGTCATCAATACAAAAGTTATACTAAATAATAGGAATATTTCCACCTCTTTTAGGTCTAATGTTTTCGAAATTAATAGAACTAAACAGAAAATAAATAGTAAATCAATTCCTCTATTAAACGGTATGTGGCTTAAGTTTATAAAAAGTGATATGACACACCGCTTACATAATAAGAAATACAAGTCACAAAAACAAAATGAAACGGAATGCGCTAATGGTATTACGAAAATCATGCGGCAATACTGTTATAAGCCAAAATAAAAATGCCAGACTTTATCAGCTGATTTAAATATTGCCACACACACTTACAGCAGACCCAAAACCATATGGCAACACATGAGAGGCGCTTACGAACATTACATTTGACGGCTTAAGCGATCGGCGGTGTAGTCAACGGCTGCGGTGTCTTCGCCTTCTTCCTTGTTTGCCGCCGTCGTCGTTGTCGTTACCTGAGCTACGCCAAACTCTTATCGAAATCTGCACAAAATTAATTACAATCGGCGCATATCAATCAATTCAGCGCAGCCAACGGCTGGCCACAAGCGAACTGTCTGCCTGCCGGTGCTTGGCGCGTATAAAAATTTATTGACGCTTATTAACAGATAATCAGTTGCATAAAAGACGGCCAAGAAATAAAGGCAGCGCTGGAGAAAGCAAGCAAAGTGCTCGATCGAATGACTCAAAACCGAAAATATCAGCGCCAAAGCGTGTGTGTTTGTATGTGGCGGTGTGGCCGCTGTGGACTCAGGCTGAAATAAATGATCGCAGTTTCTGCAACTTAAGTTTGCTTATTAAACTGCATTAAGATAATTGAATTGGCTAATAAAAATTATGCGATCGCACATATGCGAAACGAACGCGTCAAGAGAAAAAGTGAAGAAACGTTACAAACAAACATATAATAATATATAATATGTGCGAATGTACATATTTACTATATATGTGTAATATATTTGTAGATATACTTGCGTTTGCAATAAAAAATAAAATTTGCTTTATCAAATTCATTTGGTCGTTTCGATTTTTTCTGACAATATCGGCGTGGTTGCGCAGCAAAAGTGGTGTGAGTTGCACTCAAAGTTTCGGACAGTGTAACAAGCAACTGCTGAGCATATAACTTTGGTTATTGAACTAAATTCAGTCTTTCAAGGTGAGCCATATTCGGCTATATGTTTGTCTGTTGGGATATATATGAACCAATTCCTCAGTGTTTGAGATATCGATCTGAAAATTTTCGGTTGTGTGTTCTTATAAAAGACTTTTTCTGCTTTATTAAGTAACCTTAATTCGACTTCAAGGTTATTTATATCAAACAGTTTCTGAAGAGTAAAATTATTCAACAAAATACTTGTAGTCCATTGACTTTTGTGTGGCGAAACTTTCAGAATTTTGGAAAAGGCTTTCGGTAATAATTTTTTGGCCGAGCAAGTGTTTTATGCAAAGAGGATCGAGAGCGAGTTGACGACGAACCAAATAAAGGTATTGGTGCATGGGCATTGACGATTAAGAGTCAAAGATCTTTCTGCCATCGTTGAAATATCGAAAGGATCAGCGAAAATCATTTTGAAAGAACATTTTGTCCTAAGAAAAGAGATAGCACGATTGGTTTCGAAATCTATAATTTTTTTTTTGAAAAAACTGCGTCACGTTAAAGTCGTTTCACAGACTGCTTTCCGACCGCCAAGATATCATGAAACGTATTATTGCTGGCTTTGAGTCTTGGATCCATGCTTACGGCCCGGAAATAGACGATCAATCAGCAGAGTATCGAGGCAAAGGTGAGCTGAAGCCGAAAAAGTTTTCTTCGATTGTCGAGTTGTGATGCACTCCGAATTCCTACCGACCGACGAAACTGCCAACGAGGATTACCATCTGAGCCTTATGTGTTATTTGCTGGACTTCCGCAATTAGAAAACTGTTTCGTTGTTAACAGATCACCATCAAAATGATTTTGTGTTTGCTACTTTTATCTGTGGATCTATGTTACTCTTGGTACTTGTCCTAATAGATTCGATGATCAGCTCCTGTGCAACTTTAAGATTCTTTTAGCTTAGAGAAGAAAGAAAGAGACATACCGAACTACTTTTTCTAGCAAGTGTCCATACTACAGTATTAAGATAAGCCTAAATATGTTATCGGACACAAAGAGTGAAAGTTGTAGTTAGGAAAGTCTTCATTGTACAGCTTTCGCATAACTGAGGTTGAAACATCTTGGCAATCATACTTTCGGCGAAGAAGTAGAGATCGCCGAAACTTAGACTAGTTTCAAAAAAACTTTATCGAAGGCTCAAAACACTTTGAGAAATTATGAGGGTCTTTATGTTCAATATCTAGCAGATTTATGAAGGGACCGCTAATTGAAGCTTTCAATCCCTGTTAACGATTGTAACAGGATCGGTCTTTTAATCTAACCTTACCGTACTCTTGTTTATCCTGAGGTTATCGGTACTTGGAAGGCTTAAAAGAAGAGCTAACATTTTTTACTTAACTGAACATAACTGAATGTAGAAATGCAGTGTTTTCGAGAGCACCGCTGCAAAACCATTTTTCCCTCTATTCTCTGCTCCTCTCTCTTCTATCCTTTATAAATTATTCTTATCAATTATTCATATTTTATTTCATGTTTATTTGATTTCACCACTGGACACTGTGTAGCGCCCAGAAAAAGAACCAACAGGCATTCTTTTCCGGAGGTGCCGTTGAGTGCGCAGTCATAATTCTGGGAAAGTCACTGCCAAGGTAAAATTCAGCGAATATTCACAATTATTTGCTTGCCTCGCGCTTTCTGCCCGATGCCCATTCGGCCACCGCCGTTTGGTTGGCGTTGCTGCGGCCATTGCTGTTGCCATTGTTGCAATGAAGGGCGGCACCGTTGCTGCATATCGTGATCGATCTGCTGACTTTGACTTCGATCCCTGCACATTTTCCGTTGGCGATTTATGCACTGCGTAGTCCCACACACACACACATACACATGCGCGTTTGTACGGTTGTAAGTTCGGGTTTTGGCGCTTTTTGGTTTTGTTTACTTTGTGGTGAACAATAAAATTTTAATAAATACCGCAAACGCAATTTCGAACGGCGAAACAGTCGCAATTCTCGTTCGCCTTTGTATGCGATTTTAAATTGGGAGAAATTTTATTGTATTTATAAAGTGAAAAAGGTCACGCGGCGATTGTGTGCGAAGGAAATGCCTTTTTTATTACGCTTTTTATGCCGTTTGTGTTGTTGTTGTCGCCGCTGCCGCCCATTCAATGCGGCTCGTTGACTTGGCTTGGCCCCTTTTAATGGCCCGAACACGTTGCAACTCCCTTTAAGTTGTCATAATCTGTTGCAACGTCGATTGGATTTCAATATGCACACACTCGTGGCGAGCAAACAAGCACAGGTACAATATACACACTCGCATATACCGTTGTGAGCATTGCTGTGCGCATGCAAACAAGTCGAGCTGCGAAGATAAATATTTGCAAAGGCAGTTTTGCAACTATAAAGCAAATACACGTGCACAATTGGCGAAAGCATAAAAAATATCGATATGCAACGGCCGCTTGCGAGCCACAGTTCCGTTTGTTGTTGCTCTCTTGTTTATTGTTGCTGCTGCGACTGTGTTGCCAGTGTAATTACATTACATGTACAATTGTTGTTGTTGCACGTTTGTGTGTGTGTTTGATTAATAATTCACGCAAGTGTTAGTGTGTTTGTTGCTGGCCGAACGGTTGTTGCCTGGAAGTGGCTGTCTGGCCGTTGTAGTGGGTGTTGCCACGCTAAATACCAGCGACACAGATCAACGGGCCAATAACTGCAGCAATGCCAATAAACTGCTGCATCAGCGATGCGCGAGTCGCTGCACTCGCCGCAACAACCACTGCAACAACAACAAATGACTGTCATAATTCTGTGCGCGTACCGTTAGCAATGGCGTTGGGCAGCCAAGTGACAAGGCGCGAATGAATTGTGGCTGCCTGAGCTGCAGGAAAGGAAGAGAGAGGGAGAGAGAGTCAAAAGAGAGAGGGAGAGGAAGTACAGCGGTTTGTCGCGTGTTGTTTGCATGTCGCAGCGCTCGTTGCATATTGCATGAAAAAATTAAATTTTTGGTAATAACTATTGAAGTTGCTGTTATTGACTCGCTGGTACTTGCAGAGTTGTTATTGTCTGATTGCTGGCGATGCCAAAGATAGCTTGCTGTACTTTCTGGCATTATGCACACACACACACACTGTTGCTTTGTGTTTTGGTCTTTGGGAAGTTCTCAGTATGGAATGCAATGGAAATGGTGGAAAGGTGTGGACATAACGGCAAATTAAAAAAAAAGAAACAAGAAAGCAAAATGCGTTGAATACCCATTTAATTGAGGTTATTGTTGTGGTTTATAGAATTTCAAAAATGTGAACAATTTTGTGAAACTATAGAAAAATGTTGAAAAGTTCACTGATCAGTTAATAACCTGCGATTTTCATACACTTATTTATAACCTCTTTAAGAGGTATGTTTCATAAACCATAACTTTGAGTCATGTTCCAGGATCTGATCAATCAGGAATGGTTTCTTATTCGTAACATACTTTAAAAGACTGATCTCTTTATTCCACCACTCGGGAGAGTGTATATTTTTTTAACCTGAGTGAGCTCTAAAATATCAGAACACACCATGAAGGACTTTTAATCGAGCAAGATATTGTTACGCCACTTAACTAATAGAGGAATACTTTCTTTTTTTTTAATAAATAAAATTGGTATATTTAAGAGACACACTAATGTGACAACCTAAACAAAGACGAGGTTAGGTTCGATGGCTGATCTCTTAGCCAGCGAAGGATCACACTTAGACTGTTATGTATAGTCTTTCGTGAAACCAGACGAAATACCCCTGTAATGCCTATCACAAATTTGCTTAGGTGGTGTATTTCTGCGCTTCATTTGGATGTCTAAAAGTATGAGAACTGAAGTATTTTTGCCTTGTTTTTGCAAAAAGGTGGCAATCGAAGAGGAAGTGTTGTGATGGTTCTATCTCATCTTGTTCTAAACAGCTGATGAAGCTTACACTTACTGCATGGATCTCGAACGGATAGTGTCCAGTTAGAACTCCTACAACACAACTGTTGGTAGTTGGTCAACCGAATTGGTCTGAGCTCCTGCCCATCCCAATTCGCAGTTATTGAAACTCAGGTTGGATGCCTGGTCACAGCAGTATTGCAGGAAACTGTATAGGTGATGAGCTTGGCTTTTAGGTCAGGTTAGGTTAGGCTAGGTTAATCTGGTAGGCCAATAAGTCACCAGATAGAGTTTAGTTGCTAGGTCCAAGTGGAGTAGTCATACTTTAGGATGCCTGCGCTTGACGCAAATTTTCACAGACTCTGAGGCCTCAATATGTATATATACATACAGTGTATCATACCGTGGGGATCCCAGAAGCTTACAACGTAGTCTTGCCAATGCGGGATCAGTACACATGAGATGCTCCATTATTTCCCTGGTACCTTGTTTTAGACATTTCCTTGTTCTGTCAGCCCCATCCTATGGGCGTGTGTTGCCACCAGACAGTGACCAGTTAGTATACCAATCATGTTCCTACTGTCTCTTCTAACGAATACCAATAGATATTTTGTGTACTTCCGATTTATCGTTTTGTACATGAGTTTTGCAGTTTGCACCCAGGTAGTTCATTCCATCGGGTTTTGAATTTCTTTGCCATGGTTCTGTCAAAGCCGTCCATCACTATTTCATTGCTTCAGTAACTTTGTGGCGTGGCACCAAGTATAAGTGAAATTGCTTACTTCTGGCAACACTTTCCAATGATGCCCTGCTTCCCAAGATACCTCTACGATACGATACGAGGTTACTACCTCCAGCGCTTCTTGGCTTATGCACAGCGTAGCGAGCTTCTGAACCCTTTCATTGGCGGTAGGGGGATTTCCGTCCACCCATACATACTACTGCAGTGTAGATCAGAATTGGTCTAACAATAGCTGTGTAGCACCAGTGCATGAGAGAGGGAAAAAGCCCCCAGGTTGTGCCGAGTATCTGCCTATACGGATATATAAGCATTGCTGGCTGCTCTTTCCTCCACGTTGTGCTTCCACAGAGGTTTGCTGGCCAAGAATATTCCAGGGTACTTGGACCGCTTTGTGTCCCATTTATAGAAGGAAATCATTATAGAGGAAATTGTACCTTCTTGTGACTACAAACAGACCCGTTTTCTGCGGATTCAACCCCAGACCAGTTTGCGATGCCCATGTCTGTACTGTATTGAGAGTGGTGGTCATAATACTGCTAATGGTCTGTACACTAATTAGGGGCTTTGCCTTCCAAGTTCTATAGCAGTTTATTCACCACTAATGCCTATAGAAGCAGAGATAGCACTCCACCTTGTGGGCCACTTCCATGGTCAGTTTAGCGTAGTTCCATTTTGGTTTTATTTGTATAGAAAGGTCAAAAGGTTTCTTATTCAGCGTGAAGGTCAATCGCTTTGTTTTTTTATAACACGTGGAAGAATATCCTTAAAGTCAAGCCGACCATCGAAAACATTTGATAGGGATAGGGAAGATCACAGAAAATTATTGCTTTGAAGTTCTAGAACACCGGTCAAGTATTACCAACCAAATAATGATAATATTAATAAAACTGAAATTGTTGTATAATTCAATCCAAAAGTTCCAAAGGCTTCTTCTCTCAAATCGTGCAGTAAGTAAGTCTGTATGATATGTATAATACCCATAAAAAATATTATGAATTACAACAACACACATAAGGATGGTATCAACTACATGGATCAGCTTTAAAATCCAATAAATCTGCAAAAAGATTCGTCGAAAACCAGCAACAATGACAAAGCACGCGGTGCACTCCCAGAAATATGACTGCATCGCACAACAACGATAAAATGCAATGTCAAAACAAGTATAACGGTCACTGTGATAGCCGTGATCGCCAGCACTGGCAACTTCAGCGAATACAACAAACACACAGCTGCAGCATGCAACGAGGCTGCACCCAAAGGGTAACACCTGCTTGGCAGAGCCGCAGCAAAAGGGAAGAGGCCAATAACAATGAGTGGCATGCAATACAATTACATCTTGCAACAAGCAGGCTACTAATATACAGTAAGTGTGTGCATGCGTGTGTATGTGTGACTGTGTTGACGCTGTCAGCGGAGCAATTTTCGAAATGTCTTAATTTTCCCGCAATGCACTTATTTAAGTTTTTCTTGTTGTTTTTGGCGCAGTTGAGCTTGCCACTTATCAGAAAATTTATGTACGCGCTGCTGTCAGTGCTTATTTGAATATGTGTGAGTAGAAGCCTGAGTAAATAAGTATTTTAGTGTGTGTGCGCGCATGCGGCAACATGAAGTGGGAGCCATCAGTGAGACGGCATGGCGAACTTGCGAACCGACTGACGGCTTCATAACATATCATTTTCGTTTTACTCACTGATTGACTGAGTGGTCGCCCAACCGCACTTATATAACACTTAAATGCTGCATATACAAACACATATACTATAAATGTGTATATATGAATGAGTGTGCCTTTGTGTGTGTCCACTGACACCAGCCACTCAATGTCAGCTGCCAGACGCGATTCGCGAAACTTTGTCGTTGTTGCTTTTATTATTCACATTTTTATTGCAGTTATTTTTATACCGCATATACGCGTGTAATTTGTATAGGCCGCGTTGCCATCGCGCAATGCCACATCGCTTAAAGCTTCCTGCTGCTCGCAACCCAGCGCCCGGCCCTGCCTTCTTTTCTGCTTTCGACTTTTGAACTGTTATTATGTCTTTATGCCTGTCGTCCACACTTCTGTCGCCACCAACAGCAACAACAACAACAACGTGGGTATGTACAAAAATCTTTTGTTTCCACTTGTTGTTGCTTCAGCGGTTTATTGCCGCCACATACTCGTACATGCGGCTGTTGCAAGGTGCGCGCCCATTTTTATTCGCTGATTGCCTGCTCTTAACTGAGCTACACCTTCTTTGCATGCGAAATTGCAACAAAACTCTATGAATGGCGTCAACTTCGAGCCTCTCGTGCTTCGCCCAAATGGTCAGGCCACGCCACACCAACAACAAGCCGACACATTCGTCATTATTTTATTTGCAGCTGCGTGTGTTGTTAATGTTGTAATTGTAGTTGGTTGGTGTTGGTGTTGGTGTTGCGGTGCGATATGCGCAACACTTTAGTCTCGATGGCCGCTGATTTACGTCGAACTGTGCAGCTGCGCAGCTCCTCACCTCCCACAATGAAGTACTTCACTCTCTCCTCCTTTGCTTTCTTCTCATCTATGATTTGCCTCTTATCCCTTATATCTTTCTTAATTTTGCTGCCTGTGCAGGTTCCCAGCGCCTTGGTTCTTCTGATTGCTCCTTTGTGTGTGTGTGTGCTTGCAGTAAGTATGCCCTGCGGGCGCCGTCAACAAGGCAATTGTTATAGGTTAGGTTTATCATTTATTTACATAAACGTTGATCCTTGAAAGCTATCGCAGTTGAGAGCAAATTATAAACGATTTTTATGGCAAATGTAATCTGCGTTTGTTGTAATTTGTTTTTTGGTTGTTGGAGAAAAGAAATTATGGAAGATTAACGAAAATAGTTAAAAAGGCTGCAATTTGAAGCGCAAGCTGATCATTGGTACTTAAAGCATAATAAGCCTTCATGTTCGCTTATCATTCAAAAACTAAAAATCGAAGAGGCACCCTAATTATCAGATAAGAATACACCTTTTATGGTCTATATTAAATACTTCCTGAAGTCAATTAATCTAATCCTCACTCCCGCTGAGTTTCAATCACTTTAGGAAGTATTAAAACGATACTAAGAACTTTCTCTTTTTTTTGCATTAGAGATGTGTTTATAATCTGATTATTTTTCTTATTAAGATAAAGCTGTTACTTTTTTGCTAAATTTGGGTTATGATTAGAAATTTTTAGAAAAATATAAAATTAAAATTCATCGAGAAAGATAAAAGATTATCAATATATAGACACAAATTCATTTCTGTATGTTGAGTGAGTTTTCTTTATGAAACTGATCAAATATGAGTCAGACCGATCCATCTAAACTGCACGCGTACTCGTATACCGAAACGACAAAAGCTTTTCTTAAATTGATAAGACATTTTTTCGCTTGAGGTTTGATCGCCATATGTCACTTAGAGTGTGTTTGGCAGCTGTTTACGACTCGAAAAGCTTGTCTGACGATTTTCAACATGAAAAAGGAAAATTGAAAAACGAGTTTATTTTCGATATTGTGTTTCCCAAACCAAGTATTTGTGTGAATTAAAGCATTTAGTGAAGATTGTGAAGTCATCGAGAATTTGCCTGTTGTTATATCGGCAAAATTGTTCCGAGTTGACACCCTTTGGTCGAATAGAAATTCGGCTCAATTCCGGTTACGTGGACGCGACTGTGGAACAGCCTCATACTAGTCGTCCCGCCACTCCTGTAGAAAGAATATAAAACAGTACTTTAAAATCGTGGTGTAGGAATCAGAGGAACAGCAGAAGATCTCAACATGTTTTATGAAATACCAATCTTTTGTAAGAGTGACATCGAGTAGATGTCGCAAAGGATGGCATCATTACTGGTGACGAAACGTAGGTTTATGATTATACATGAAAACTGTTCAACAATCTAGCGAATTGCACTTCAAAAATGAGTCGAACCGAAAGCACTGCAAGTGAAGGCTATTATGTAAACAGAAAATTGATCAAGCATTCACAAGTACGAGTATTATGTGCTATCTCAGGACCCTATTTTGTGACGAAATTTTTAGTAAAATATTTGAAAATGTTGAAATGGCTAGGTCAGTTCGAGTCAAATTTGATAAGATGGTGTGTTCAGAGAGATCGCATATAAGCGATATCGAAACACCCACAAAGGCAAAAGAGCTGAGTTTATCTTTCGTTAAGGGTTGTGATACCACCATCATTTTCTATAAAATCAAACGATTAACGATAATTGCATCTCAGTACTCTGTTGGAGTTAATTTTGCACCTATCACTTTATGATTTTGCACGAAACAAAAGAAATTGGTCCCAACACATTATTGACTTTTTCGAATATGGTCTTTAATCTGTGTAGCACATTCAAGGTGGTTGTTCAGAGTTTCAACCAAACCACTACAGTTTTTAACACACTTATTCTAATATATGTATGTTTCGTTTTTTCACCTTTTCAAAAACAATTTTGGTGTTATATAAAACAAAAATCAATTAAATTTTTGAATATTTTTATTCTATTTCAGTTCAAATCGAAATACATACATCTGATGTTGTTACTGTAAAGGCTCCAGACTACATTTAAAATAATAAACAAGTAAGGAAAGCTAAGTTCGGGTGCAACCGAACATTTTATGTTCTTGCAACTTGCAAGTGTCAATGGCAGGAAAATAATTTAAGGTGTTAATCAAATCATGTAGAGTAAAGCCGGATGTTCGAAAATCCTGATATTACTTATGTAGGGCTAGGCCACGTTTTTGTTCAAATTTATCTATTTTAGGCACAAAGATATACCGTTATGAGTAAAATACGCTCTCTTATTTTCATTGGGATACATCACTATTACTAGAATATCCCTTAAAATGGCCTACGGCCCAAACGGTGTAAGGGTTATATACAGAATAAGCAAAAACTGAAATGAAATTGGTTTTGAAATGAATATGAAATTTTTGAATTAGTTGAAGAGATATTTCAGAAAAGTACATCCTTTACAAAACATCAAAAAAGTAAATCTGAAGCCAATAAAAATTACAATATTTTGTCACAGACTTCTGTTGAAACTAAAGTATTTTCAGAAAAGCTTAAGTTATGGATTTACAATGATGAAAGCGCCTACACAGTATGAAAAATACTATCATATATCCTATATATAGAAACATGTATGTATGTGCTAATTTATATATGTAAATATGTATTCAGCATGCAAGTGAGCAAAAGCCTTAATTGGAAAATACCGAAAGCTGAGATGTTTGTGTGCGAATAGTAGTTGCACCTATAGCAACAACGTTTAGGTTTATGTGCGCTCCTCTGTTTGACCATAACAACAGATTTTGTGTGGTAAGCAAAAATAGCAACAAAAAAACAAAAAAAAAATTGTATGCCAAAAATCAAATAACAACGGTGCACACATGTATGTGTGTGTGTGTGAAACGCTTCCTCGTTAGCAAATCACAACCTACACACTGTGGCCAACAACAACAGCAACAATGGCAAAAAAGCAGCATTAGTAACACAATTTACTAGGAAATCAAGACAAAGCAAGACAAGACCCTCTCTCTGGTGGCGATACTAACGCAGATGCTGTGCCAGACAAGTCCAGTTTGTGCGAACTGTTAAAAGTTTGCAATGCATTTGCACTGAGCTTACTATATGTGTATGTTTGTATGTATGTATGTATGCGTGTGTCCGGCTGTATGGTGTTGAAGGAAGTATCCATAAGAGCCTTCATAATAATTTTTTGTGAAGAGAATTCATCCAATCAACATTCATAACCGAGTGAAGGCCATGCTAAAAACATCAAATCACGCAAATACAGTATCTACACTGCTATCAAAGCATGTACATATGTAAGTATGGTTGTATTTAGAAACACTTGTCTGAATGTTGCATGAATGTGTATATTAAATAGTTCTCGGTTTGAAGAATGAATATTACATAGTTTATAGTGAGGTCTCAGGATGCTTAGAATCACAAGGCTATTGTTACTTTCTTTCTATGCGAAAATATCTCCCTACTCATCCATACATACATAAATACCATACATATAGAGGTATATATGTATATGTGTATAGTTATGTTATATGGGCGTTTGTGTCGTCGTAACCGAAGAGGCGTTCATGTGGTATGTTGCGAATGGTTTATGTTGATTAGATTTCACTTTGTCTGCCAGCAGTTGAAAATGCATTAGCAACCACAAGCACACACACATCCATGCATATACGTATATATACATATACACGTACGTGTAATATGGGCGTAAATACAAAGCTTACTGACCGATGCGTTTCTGGCGAATTCGACATGAATAACTAGTTCATATTAATTTTGTGCTATATGTAGGGCATTATGCGATTTAATATGTATATACATATATGTACATATGTATATATTAGAAAATACTTTAGAACTTTTCATCGCGAAGTACTTACATACAAACAACAATAATACCTATAATATTCAAGATTGAATCTATTTTGAAGACCAACTCCCTAACAAAGGCTTATCATTGTCAGAGTACACAAAAAGAAATTCCTCTTCCGAATATAATAACTAAGCGATTAAGGGCTTATATCCACATACAGTTATGGACAATAAAATAGAATCAAAGGTGTTGCTTTGAAACAATATCATAATTTTTTTGAAATTTTTCATCTATGTAGTAACTTTTCGGCATAATAACAAAGGCAATAATATGTACTTTTAAAAAAGAGGAAAAGATAGCATTGTCGTGTTTTACAGTTAACTGTAATTTAAAAAGTGTAAATAGCATGCCTCTTGCTTAGTGACAAAATAATAGAATCAATAGCGAAATAGTTTCATAAATGAAAAATGTTGAATTTAAAAAGCGTAAAAAGTAGTTATATTAACTTAATTAGATCTGTGGAATGAATAATTGTATCAATTATGAATTTATTTAAAAAAATGGGTCAAGCAAAACATTGTTTAGAGGGGGAAAGATTGTGCGTCCAAAATTTGCAAGGGATGGGTCATGCGTAACGGCAAATTGCAAATATATGAAATATGTCTCAAATATTTGTGTTTGATGCCTTAAAATGTCTGAAAAAATAGCCCGATCACAAAAAAATGACTGCGCAAGTCGTTCGAAATATTGCACGATTGCCGATGCGTGTACCGTTAAAGGCCTCTGCAGCTATTCAATAAGAATTATTTGCAAAAATTTCTTCGAGAACAGTAAGAAGACGACTTGTGGAGAAAAATTGCTTTGGCACATGGTCCCGAAAGGTGCCAATGCTGAGAAAATGGCATAGATACGATCGTACTCAGTTTGCAAAACGACACATTAATTAGGGCGGAGCTGAAAATTAAGAAAAAATGGTTCGACATTTTATAGTCTCAATGCAAAATTAATATGATAGGAAATGGTAGTTATGCATGAGTCCGATGTCCAAAAAACAAAGAAATGTGCGTCCGCTACACGACTAGGTCTTTCAAACGCTGTGGGGGCAATATATTGGTTTAGTATTGTTTCTCATATTGTGTTCCGGGACCTATATTTTGGATACAAGAAAACATAGACCGCTATAAATACGTTAAGGTTTTAGATAATCTCATATTCTCAAATGCTGGTTGGAATTGGCTTTGCATTTTGGCAATTCCAACAAGAGAGCGACCCGAAACATATTTCGGGTCTTGCCAAAAAGTGGTTTTCAGATCATGGTGCTAGCGTTATGGCTTGGCCAGAGTAATCAGCAGATCTGAATCTCATCAAAAACTTACGGAAAATTGTTAAGGAAAATATTGCACCCCTTAAACCGAAAAATAAAGCAGAATTCTGAGAGAAGGGACAAAGGTCTGGTATTCTGTTCCACAGAACACTTTCGGTAGCCTAATTAGGTCTATGCTTAGAAGATGTGCATCGGGATTACACGATTAAGAATACACTACAATGTACTACCAATTTTTCTATTAGTTCCCTTAAAAAAATATTTTTCTTTTATTGAAAAAGTTTTTGATTCTATTTTTTTGTCCATCGAATTTTTGAAATATATTGTTTACCTATGTTTTTGTAATATTTATGAATTCTTTTGTTCCAATATTTTTACTGCTACCAATAGCACTTGATATGAAGTACATAATAAAAATATAACTTAGTTGAATTTAAATCAAATTCATAATTTTTTTGAGAATTGAAAATTAGTACCACGGATGATTCTATTTTATTGTCCATAACTGTATGAGTTTAAAAAATAGTTCGTTTGCTTTTATACATCAAATGCAGATATATTTGAAATTTTCTTCGGAAATTTCAATCTAATCGAGCAAATAGCCTCAGAGATATCAGCTTATTTGTAATAAACTTTCACTTAGTGGAATCGGCTGTCAAACTTTAAAGTAGCGGTTTTACCCTACCCATTTCTTCAAAACCAAAAATTTGTGTATTTCTTCGACCTTTACCGGTATTTGTCTATATTAAGGAGTTACATAGATGTACGGGTTCAAAAAATCGAATTTTTTTCATTGTTTTATTACATTTTAGAAAAATGTCCTAAATTTTCAGATTGATCCGAGTAATAGGTTCGGAGATACAGCCTTGAGATCTTATGCGCTTGAGGCAAGCTAGGCTAAGTGCGCCCTAGCCGCTTTTTTCTCGAAGCTGAGTTTTTGAAGTCGGTTGGCAAAATTTCTCGTCAACTACTCAACCGATCTTCATAGAACACAGGTCTTTGAGATACAATTTTTAAAGACTTCAACAGAGGGTTTTTTTTCGATTACAGCTATTTAAAAAAACTCAGTTTCGGCTGTCTCCTGGTTAGCCTAAGGTAAGACTGCCCATATGTTTCAACCTCAGTCTTGCAAAGGCGTAACAATGAAATATACAGTGTCTGGATGTTTCCACTTCTCCTTCCTTCATACAACTTTGACAACTTGCGTCTGATAAGATTTTAAACCTACCGCATGACATTGGACAATATCCAGTAATGAACTTTGCTAAAGACAAGTAGTTAAGTAGATCGACTGCGTTCTTTTCTAGGTCAAAAGGATATCGCAGTCGCACAAGAGCGGATCGTCGACTGCTAAGCGTATGGTCCAGAGCAAGGACGGAAGATGATATTGGAGATCCAGCTCGTTCCCATTCCAATTTCAGCGTTGCAAGGGTGCCCTCTTTTCCTAGATCATCGGCTTTGGTTACCAGTGATTTTGTTCTGACTGGGCACCCAAACGAGTCTAATGATGAAGTAGCTTAATGCTATTTCTGGTAAGGATAGACAATCCTCGACTACCTTTAAGCGTACAGCGAGCAATCTTCTATTTTCGACACATCCATCAGAGAGCTCATTACGCTTATTCCCCACCTACTTTTTCCATTAACATATCTCCCGTCGGTATGTGAGAGCCACAGTATACGGTGCGATGCAATGCTCCAAGTTTTCATGCTTCAACTGCATCAAAACAGTATTTGGAATATTTTTAAACCGAAATATGTTCCTAACTGAAAAATAGCTTTTTTCAGAGTTTCTCCAGAAGATCGGCTTTGCGTTAAACAATTCTTCGCCAAATGACATATGATTAATATCTTGGCTCAGAACCTTCACCTATGCGTCTATAACGACCAGTAAAATGGTGAATAGAAAACGCCTAGCGTCACTACGTGGGAATAATCTAACAGTATCTGCAATTGAATCTCAAAACTGTTTGCCATTTAATTAACAAAAGCTCAAGATGCTCGGATATTAAGCTATATGAATCGTTTCTTAGCTGGCTCACGAGCTTTGTTTGTAAATTCGATAAGCGCTTGTTTATGATTATTGGTAAAGACTGTTAATAGTCGAGAGAAAGTCTTGAAAAGTTTTTCACATTGGTCTCTTTTGTATTGAAAATAATGTAAAGTTAAAAATATTGAGTGAAAATATTTTATTCACATATGAACTTTCCACTCAACACGTTTTTAAGAGATAGCATATCTATTTCCATTAACGAAATGTCTGATTTAAGATCTTATGCCAGACTATCAAATCCCATAAATAACTCCGAAATTGGGATAAGTAAGTGCTATTGTCTAATCCAACCACATAATCTACTCGAAATGAGAAAATATTTTTGAACAGTTAATTTATTTCTCCACATGAAATAATCACATTTTCTTATAGAAAAGGTGCCCGTGTTTGTGCAAAGCTGTAAAGGATATTAGGGACCTCTTGTTATTTTCTCCCTAAATGGATGCTCAGCATAATAAAAATATCCTTAGCTCAGTTTTATTGCATTTGGAGGTAAATATTTGCAACGAAACAAATATTTGCACAACACACGCACGCACACACTCGTATATATAAATACACTTAGCTTTATTATAAACTTTGGTGAGGTATAACAATCTCAGCATGAATTCGAAGTGGAAATGCGCACATACATACTTAGATGAGTTTATGTCTGTATGTGTATGTATGTATAGTCTTTAAGCACAATCATCCTTTCGAATATCCGAAATACCTTTGCAAGTTGGCCTTTTTCACTGGTGATTACAACTTTGTGCTATGATAGTAGATCAGCATGCAACTATCACAGCCAGACACTTGACAACAACAGTGGCGGCGGAAACAAAGGCAATTTGGGCTAAAATTTTCATTGCAAAGTGATAGCAATTTCACAGATTTTTTTTTTTGTTTTTGGTTTTTGCTTTGGAAAACGAACCCTCGAAAAAGCAACCGCATTTGGGCTATCCCAGACGAAATAAACAAGCACAAAAGTCGCCAAACCAACGAGAACATACGCACCACAGACATATGTGTATGTGTGTATTATGTATGTAATAACCATTCAAGCGGTGTTTTTGTTTCTTTTCCGACTGCCCTTTTTCAATTTTCTTTATTGTCCACGTCTGTGAAAAAAGCTCACAATTTATGTATGGGAGATGCTCACATTCGCATACACACATGAGCATGTACATATGTGTGTGCACGCATGTGTGTTGCGCATATGTTAGTGTGGACCGCCTAAAAAACAATCAGTTGCACAGCATCTGTAATAAAGGACATACCCATAGAATCAGCGGGTAAAAAAGCAAGAGGCCAAAGAGCAAAAAATTGAAAGCGACAAGAAGCAACAAAACCAAAACAACAACAACAAAAAAGACAAAAAGCCTGAAAAAACAACAAAGTTATGAGGCACTCGATTGTAAAGGATACTTTGCTTAGATTAGCCTCACTGTGAGCTTGGTTCGAGTATGTGCGCCTTGAGCTAAAAGTTTAATGTTTTGTGGTGTTGTTGTTGGTTTGTAAGCAAGTGGCACTTGACTACTCGAGCGCACATAATCTGCGTATATATGTATGTATGTATGTGCCGGAACATGCATGTGTGTAAGCAAGTTGGTGCAGAAATATATTTCCTCGGAGCTAACCGGCTACACATCCCTGCCTTGGAGACATAAAACACTTTTTACTGACATCTTTATGAAAATTTCGCATTTGTATACCTTGACATGAATTAAGATCCGCAGTTACTTGAGTGCTTGCCCTGGCATACTTGAACACCTGAAGTAAACTACGGTCCATAGTCCGTTCGGTTGTGTGACCAGTGGCTAGTTAGGCGAATTGAGGAGACAGTGACACTGTTGTGATGCAAGAAAGGTTGATGAATGTTCCCTTAAGAAGCGTGTTGGTTAACAATCAGATTGTAGAAATTAGTTAAGTTGATAAAAATTGTGGTATTTCGGGCAGTAAATTAGCTCAAAAGCGTTGCAATTTCGAAGGTTTTTAGACATGCTTTGAGTGGTTAGATATTCAAAAGATTTGTTATAACTATATTTTTGACTGATACTGCAGATCAAAAAATTAGTCACAGAGTAAATATTCGTTATAAAAGATCGATTAGGAAATGGGGCTCTTTTAAAAGGCTATCCCATTAAAGTAGACCTGCCATTAAGAACTTAAATTTTTTCAAATACTATGCTCTATATGAAAGATCCATAAACCCGACCAACAATTCCCAAGATTTTCGACTAAATTTCTAATGGGAGCCAATTTGTTATCTCAAAAATGGAGTATCCTACTCGTTTAAGTTGTTTCAGGTCATATAATGGCTTTTAGTAGAAACCTTTTTATAAAATTGGGTTCATTTTGACTACCGAGAATATTGGAAAAATAAGAGCGACCAAAATATTTTAAGGTGACAGTAAAATTCTCTGAACTACTTGCCTTTGGCAAAGTCAATCTCGTCACAATTGTTGGTGCTCTGACACTGTCCAATAAGTGCACAAGCGGCAACAAAGCTGAAAGGAGATAGCCGAGGTGGAATCATCTGTTTCTTTCTTCTTTATTGCCAAGCTTTTGTCGAACTGAGATTGAATCATCTCGTTAGACACTCCTTCGGGTAACTAGCAAAGTGACTGGGACTTATATGAACCGCCTTGACGAATTTATGGTAAGTTTAAAACGCTTCGTCGATCTATAAGAGTCCGATGATCAACTTTTAGGAGTTTGGAACCAACATTATCCACTGTTTAAGTGCGATCGGTCCCTACCTTCCATAGTAGAATTAACCAGACTACCTACCCTAAGGTAACTGACCAATATGAATCTCTATTACAAAGGCCGAAATTATTATATAAGCCATCTGGGTTCTATGATATACGGAGAACCGACTTTTTCTATTTCTAATTGGAAATCGCACTAGAAACTATGTGCTCTTAATTTGCCTCAGATATTTAATACACAGGTTTTTATGGTAAAAGGTCCACTGGAAGGACCGAGAGTCATTCATTATGTACCTAAGCTATTTGTTGAGGTAAGAGAGGCCATAATGTGAATTTGATTCAAAAATGAAGATATGAACTTCACTTAAATGTATGCGTTGCCAAACCTAGTGTTCTAGACTTTGAACCAACCCACATTAGTGTCGGTCAAATAATTTTTATCATTGGCTGGATGGAAAGACACCCAGCCGAATTGTGTGGAAGACGTATGGGCGGACGAATGGTTGAAATTGTAAAAAGCTTTTATTAGTGCAAATAATAGGTTTCATTGACTCTCTAAACCATGGAAAGACTTAACACAACCGTCTTCATACAGACCAATCAGTCCTTTACCTCGTCTTTAAAATATTTGAAAAAGTGTTACTATCAAAGATGTCTCCTTTCCTCTGCGGAAATAACACAATACCAATGGATCAATTCGGATTTCGTGCGAAACATGGCACAATAGAGGAAGTAAATAGAATTACTAACGAGATAAGGAAGGCATTTGAGCACAGGGAGTACTGTTCAGCAATATTTCTAGATGTAGCTCAGGCGTTTGATTAGGTGTGGCACGAAGGTCTTTTTATATAAGATTAAAAACATTCTACCTTTAGAATTGTATAAAACATTGGAATCTTATTTAAAAAATAGACAATTTATGGTTAAAGAAGGAGATTTCATATCTGATGAACGACTGATAAGGGCTGGTGTACCACAAGGCAGTGTTTTAGGCCCTACACTATATATCATATATACAGCAGATCTTCCAACAGCTAACAATGTATTAACTTCAACTTTTGCGGTCGATACAGCAATAGTGAGCCGTAACAAATGCCACATTATAGCATCAAGAATATTAACGGAGCATTTGAGTTCTGTGAAGAATGGCTAGCGAACTGGCGTATAAATGTGAATGAACAGAAGTGTAAGCACATTACATTCTCGCTAAGACCAAAGATGTTCCCGGCAGTAAAAATAAACAATATCTAAGTACCCCAAGCGAACGAAGTAACATATCTCGGTATTCACCTAGATAGAAGGCTCTCTATGGAGAAAACATATATCTAGTAAAGTAATTTGTATGAAGATAAAAGCTTCAAATTTCAATTGGCTTTTAAATAAAAACCGTAAACTTAGCCTAGACAACAAAGCTTATATAATGCGGTCATAAAGCCGATTTGGGTGTATGGTATTCAATTGTGGGGTACGGACTGTGCAACTAACATTGATATAATACGAAGGTTCAATCAAAAATGCTTAGAACAATCACTTGTTCGCTATGGTACATGCGTAATGAAAATATCCATAAAGATCTTGACATTTCTATGGTAAAAAAAGAAGTAGAGGACAGCAGAATAAAATATATAAATAAACTCCGAGATCATCCAAATCCATTCGCTGATGCTTTAGAACATTCCTGCGATCAAACACGTCTAAAAAGAAGAGATATTCCTTCGTATTAAAGGGCGACGTAACACCAAAACAGCTCAATCACTTGCTTGAGTCTGTCTGGTTTTTAAATAGATTTAAGATTTCATTACTTATTGTTAGGCTTTAAGAAAAAGCAGATACACAGACTTCTTCCAGATGATAAATTTTGATCGACCCTTGGAATAAGCCACCTGCAAATACGACTTGGCATAATCAAATTAAGGAAAAGTCGTTTTAGTCAAATAAATATTCAGCGAATGTATTGTGGCATAAAATCGTGCAATTATTTGCTTTCCATTTCACAACTTCGCTAAACAGTAAAAATTCAGATACAAACACACGCACACTTACCACCTTTGTGTATGTACCCATGTGATCACTCTTGTATTCGCACGCACTCGTTAGTTCTTTGTATTTCATTTCGGTTTCTCTTCCATTTCAGTGCAGTTCATTTCATTTCATTTCATTCGGTTTAATTCTCCTTTATTATTTATAAATCCTTCGCGAATGCGTTTCACACTTCATTGAGATCGCGCATAAAAGCGCTTTAATAACTCAAGCAAGATGCCGATGCTGCCACTACAATGCCAATGCCAATGCCTGCGCCAACATCAACAACAACACGCAATAAAGGAAACGGCATACCAATAATCAGCAGCTAACCGTCCAAGCGGCTCGAAGAAGAACGAAAAACGTGTCGGCGCACACTGCTTTGGCCCCTCAACGCCCCGGCGCTAATTGGTCCGCTCCGCTAACGGCAGTGGTTTTATCGGTCTTTCTGCCTCACTTGGACGCTGGAACGAAGTCACAGCCAACCACTTGCAGAGCGTGATTATTTGCGCGGCATTTGCGAAATGCGCCAAAGAAATGATGGCACTGCCATACCAAAGCACACCACACACACATAGGCACATACACACTTGCAAATATTAAGTTGATATGCGAATGCATGAAGGTATGACTTGGCTGGGTGTTGTTTCATTTCATTTCAGTCGATGCCTTTATGAGTTATGAAAATTGCTTAATATCACATGTTCGACGATTTCTTCATTTGCTTTACGGCCGCTACGCTCGTAAATTCGCTGATTAAAGAAATTTTCGAATGAAATTCTTAAATTATACGCGCGCCAATTTGGATTATACACGCGCATATAACTGCACATATCTGCATCAATATATGTCTATGGGTGTGTGGGGTGTGTATCGCATATCTGTGCGCATCGCCCATCATTGCCGCTCAGCCTTAATCGCCATCAATTAACACCAAATTCAAATAAAGCCTGACATGCACTTAATTCGCTTTATCTGCCCAATGGACATTTCATATCGCGAAAAGCGCTTCCGAATATTGTTGTTCGCACAGCGTCTTAGGCGTGCATTTCATTTATCATTATGGCAATGGCGTTTGCTCCTTTCACCTCCTAGTGCGCCGACGCTGCGGTTGCTGTGGCTGCCACTCGCCTTTGGCATTGACTTCGGCGATCTGCCGCATCTTTGGCGGAAAAATGTTCCAAGTGAAAGAAAAATATATTTGAAGGCATCAAAATTGTAGCAGCAGCAACAACAACAACAACAAAACGCAAATGTTACAAAGCAAAGAGTTGGCGTAAGAAGCGCGCGAATGTGTCTTTCTGTCGGCTCGGAATCGACACATTGTTGCACGAGACACTACTGTTGCGTGGTTGCAATTGCGAACACTGTGAACAATTTGGTAGACCATTCGGAAGACCAGCAAAGAATATATGCGCTACTTAATACAGGGTTTGTCCGGAAAGTAATAGGACTGATTTTTATCCGCCGCGACTGGATTCGATAGAAGGCGTTCCTACCTGACGAAGAAGCGGCTGGTCTGTTGTCTCCGAGCACCTAGAGAGTCAGGACAATCATTTTCGCGCGACGTGTTCCTGTAAGTAGTGCAAGCCGAAAATACAGCGTTCATTGGAGCCTAGGTACGCGATTAAATTCTGTGTTAAACTCGGTAAAACTGCGACAGAGACGTTTGATATATTCAAGCAGACTTACCCAGATGTTACTTTAGCAAGAAAAGATGAATTTCGTTGGCAGCAGGCCCTTTTAGAGGGCCGGGAAGAGGTCGTTGATGAAGACCGTGATGCATCGTCCAATTTTTTGTTTCTCCTGGACAAACTGAGTACCAAGTTTTGCGTGGAAGTCCTCAAGGGACTCAAACGAAGGGTCTATCGGGACCGATTGGAAGTTGCACCACGACAACGCCCCGGCTGACACCTCTATTTTTGTGAACAGCTACCTATCCAAGGCCGGCATCTCAACGCTTCCGCAGTCGCCCTACAACCCAGTTGCGGTCCCCCGTTTTTTTTTTTTTGTTTCCTTGACTGAAAAGGCCGATCGACTCAGTTCTATTACTTTCCGGACAAACTCTTTATATAAATACCTATTTCACTGTATGTGTCTATAAAAGACCGATCTCTCGGAATTAAGACTGCTTTTTGGTTATTTCTTATAAAGACTCAGATATTCACGTTTGTACCCGAAGCCTTAAGGAATGAGAAATGAGTATTGATGTGGAAGATATTGAAATCTTTTGAAGACAACTGACAGACTTTTTAGGTGTTTTCGTAAAGGTCGACCAACAGTACATACAAAAAAGGGCATAGAGAAAAGATGTCAGAGGCTTTTCAGTTTTGAATTGAAATATTGTGGTCCTTGTGTGGTGAAATATGGAAAATCGTGAGGTATCCCTGCAATTTTCAATAGAGGCAACTCGTTGTCTGCTAACTCTTTTTTAATTTCGTCGAGAGAGTTTGAGTTCTGTCAACATTCCGCATCTAGATCAAAACAAAACATTCAGTTGGATCAGAAAACGTATTTGCAACGATCTTTGAAGACTTTTCGGAAAGCCTACAGAAAAAGCTCCCAATAAGCTCCGGTATTGTTTACATGAAAGCTCTGTCGACTGCATTAAGCTGGTAGAGGAAAGCCAATATGGCATCGCATTCACCATGACCGATTAAAGCTGACCATAACAATCGGTCCTACAAAGACAACGCAAGCGAGAGGCTTCATTATCTAAACATTTTTAATAAAACCTCTAACTTTAATATCCAAGGTGCAATTGCTGTACCCAAATACCATTTGTATCATTAAAATTTTAACAGCATACAATAAACAACCAACATTTCGAAGCCCCAAATTCATACAAAACTTCAAAATTTTTCTCGGTGTAAACAATGTGTCTGTGATCAGATGAATCCTTTCTAACTGTGCGCCGCTGCCGCATGATTGGTCAGCATGTCGCGGCCAACACTTTGCCACACTCCTCATCAACTCTACGGGTTTCGCATTCAGCATTGCCCAGAGTGGGCATATAAAGGCTTCCATCACGTATATACCTACGAATACTCCTACAGCCTAAAGCCATAGACATCTTCGGTGTAACAGCTACCAATTTTGAAAACATTGTCCGGCTGCTGTACGGCTCTATAGCCGGCTGCTTTTGAATCGCAAAGTGGAGGCCTGTCAGCCGACTTTCCTTGCGGCCGTGTTTGTGGCGTCCACTTGTACCGATGCCGATGCCGCCGCCGCCTTGTGTGCACACAATGATGATTAATTGACTTTCAAATTCGTTGAAATTTTTAATTTTTTAAACACGCTCAAGCGATTAATCAGCAAATGGTTGAGTAGGCAGTTAGACAAGCAACCACGCTGGCCGGCTGGAGATGGTGGGCACCGCTGCGAAAGTCAGCTAGGAGCGCCATGTCGACGTGTTTACATTAGAAGGGCACAATGATTAAATGCAAATCCTTTAACAGCGGGTTAATCCAATAAGTGAATGAAAAAGCGATGTCAAGTTCGCATATTCAACGAATTCAGAGATAACTTTTATTCGCTTTTGTATATTATATAGGTATACTTAGAGGTATGTAAATGGAGTAAATGTGGATGGAAAATGAAATGGCTTGAAAATGGTAGCAGTGCCAGATTTATGGGCCACGCTTCTATCGTAAATAATATTCGAGTTTTGAAAATTTACTTCGAGCAAATGGCAAAGATTTAAGAAAAATTGTCATAAAGATAGCACTTGTCTGTAAAATAATTGACTGATCCGGAGACCGATTGTGTATGGGTTCTGTAACCTAGGTCGTCGAAATTTTTGGTTGGTCAATAGATCTATTTTCGTCTAGTTGATCTAGTGCTGCGGAGTGTAGCCTACACTCCAATTATTAACTTCGATAGTGGGGTAACTTCACTGCATCGAGACCTGTTAAGAACTGCTTGTTATTAATTAAATTGACTCGTTCCACTTCGTGGTGATTCCAAGAATCACAGGGACTGTATAGCCAATGAGCTTGCTAGGAAAATATTCAAACTAAAAACAGTTCGTTGTTCCGTTGTCCACTTGCGGTTTACTACTTGACGTCCGCAAATTGTGTGAGTTTACAAACTACAAGAACCTTATGGTCGGGTTCAACTCTTCCCAGCAATCAATTTTCAATATTTTCTGGTTTACTGCTGGATGACTTTAAGCACATGTTTATCAAGCGTTGAACTTTTTTCTGGTCTCAAGGTTTTTGCTCCGCTTTATCATTTCTAAGATGTGATTATTGGATGTTTTCTGGATGATAATAAAGTAGAGAAGGTCTCATAACAACCATCCTATCTTACCTACAGCTATCCTGATGATTAGTTGGAATCAAAAAGGACTCCAATCGCTGAAGCTTAGACTATGTCAACATATCGGTATCCAGATGTGATCTCTCGAATCGGGGATTAGCTTAGCTTCAAGCTAGATTGATATGGTTTAGATTTTATGTATTTCCACCTCATATTTTATACACTTCCATTGGGGTCATGACTGTTGTAAAAGACAAAATGGAAACACATAAGTTTTCCTGTTTGGGAAAACTATTGCATGTGCTTTTGCCGGCGGCAAGGCACAACAAATTGAACACGTGTTTTTCACGTTGAAGCAGGAAGAATAGCAAAACCATCCCAACAACCAAAACCACTCCCGGCAGCAGCCATCATCACTGGATTTGCTGGAACAATAAGGCTAATGACACAGACATAATAAACCGCCAGAGGGTGACAAAGGGGGTTTGGGCCGTCAGCAACATTCTCGTTGAAATAGCCGTAGTCTAAACCAGCGCGACTGCTAACTCTAACTGTGCCAAAAACAACAAATCATGTATGCGTTGTAACAACAATATGACACACTTAGCGTGAAATTGTGGCGACAAACAATGCAAAGTGCCAAAAAGCTTGACTGCATGAAAGCTTCACTGTTCAGTACCCGACATACGGCTGTAGGGAACGACTCGTCGAGGAGTGAAAGGCAGTTACCGGGTGGAAAATTGGGCCGTGGTTGACGACTGCACACTATTCAGGCGCTGCTCGTGGCTGCAGCTTCAATAATTTCAACTGTCAACAGGCGTCGGAAAGCTCTGTGCTACACATACATATATTTGTTGTATGTACATACATATGTATATGTGTGTATGTGAGCTACGTATATTTGATTGCTTGCATGGTTTTGTAAAGTACTTGTGCAATGAATATTTACTTACACGTCATCAAGTTTAGTGAGTGTGGTCGATTTTTGTGGTTTACGGTTGCCGATTGAAAGCAAAAAATTCAACTAAATACGATATTTTACTGTGCGATCGCCAGGATGTGTGGTAAAAAGTCAATAAGGTTAACGATATGTGTTATGGCTGGAAATATTTGCAACAAATGTATATGTTTGTCAATAAAATGTTTCGAAAGCATTTTATTATTTATGTAGATGTGACAACATTTGCTCGGCTAACAGTATATGTAGTAGTCGATAAATACTAACAAATCTGCAGGTATTATTTTATTATTTTTATTGGGAGTAGGTTTATCGGTAAATATATATAGGTATATATGTACACTATTTGTTGTAAGACTGAAGCACATAGATTGTAGATTTGTCACAAATCTTGTTATTGATTAAAAATTTATGGAAGTAGATCAGTTTGTTGAGATTTTTTGGAAGTATAAAGAGGCAAATCGGATTCAACAAGGGAGATAAGAGTTCTTACACTACGGAACTGATGACATAGTATTTGCTCAAACAAAATATGAAGTACATGTGCTGTTAAATTCAATTACTTATGATTCCTTTTTGCTTTGTCTCATGAAAACAAATGCAATGGCCATAAAAAATACATACATTTGGAGAATTTAAGATATTTGTTTCAGATTTATCCGAATTATTTAACCCGCTTTATAAAATAAAAGGGTTTTGAGCACAATTGATCCGGATTGGCAAACATACATAAGCTCTTCTAAATTGGATTCTGATCTTGACTCAATACAAGCATGCGCACGCTGAAACCAGTTTTCCATTCACTTGTTGCATGCCTCGGTTGTGATGGCCTTCATGAGAGTTTTGTGTTTTTTCAGCATTGGCTCATTTTTGGCAAACATAAAAAAAATGAAAATTTCGCGAAATTTTTTTTCAAATAGTTGTACTTGGAAAAAACCCTTCGTCCAAGTCTTTAAGAATTGTATCTCAAAGAGCTGTGTAAAATAAAGATCGGTTGAGTTGTTCTTGAGAAATCTTGCCAACCGACTTTAAAAACACAGCTTTGAGAGAAACTGTTCTCAACAACTTGAAAATTTAGGACAATATTCTAGAAGTGTTTTGGATATAAGATAATAAAAAAGTTCGATTTTTTGAAACCCGTAAACCCATGCGTCTCATTAGCGCCCTCTACTCGATATTTTTGTACGACAAACATTAACCAGAATGTTTTGTGTCGATCCATAAAAGATGTTGAGATCCTCTCTTATCTCTCAGATGCCAACACGGCAATTTTCAATCACTGTTCAACAACAAAGGCATGTCGCAAGTTTTCGATGACTTCGCGACCTGCACTATTAATTGATTTGTTCCTGTCAAATATATACTTGTGTTCGTGATAAAGTGGAGTCTCCAAAACACTCCCTAAACACTTTCGACGATTCCATAGTCTCAATTTGATTGAAAATACAAACAAAAAAGGAAAATTTAAATGGACCAGTTCGATTCAAATGTGATGAGATGGTAGTCATTAATATTAATATTTCTTCGATGCGTCAGAAACAACAGTAGTTGGCGAGTTCTATTCCCTGTCTATAATAAATAAGTTAAAAGCAAATTTGAACTAAATGTACGAATGATTGTTTAATTCCATAATTGATAATTTTTTTGGTTTTTTTTCTTTTCTGAAGTTACTTATAGAAATAGGTATAGAGTTCGGCCTAAGACCTTCCTACTGATAGGTACGTTTTCGTTTTTGGAGTTGGTTTTTATAAAATGCATTTCAAGTGGTATTCTAGTCTAGAGTCGTATATTTGAAGTAATTTTTGAAGTATCGCAATATAAGGCAGTCAATATTTTTACTATCCATTTTTATATAATTTATTTATTAACATTATCAGAAAACAGGAATAAATCAAAAAATTAGTAGAATAATGTCGCTATATCTGGAAATACAGATAAGTTTGAAAGACATTTTTTCACGAAATGGTGACTGCCTGAAAAAAAATAAACTAAATATTTGCACCACTTCTCTTAATTTTTTCGAATTTTATAAAAAAATTTTATAAAAAAAATTTAATTGGAGTATAGAGTTAGTTGTAGATATAGACAAATATATTAAGGAGCCTTTCTAAAAATTTATGTTTGATCAAGTTTAATCTAAGAACTCGTGGGTTAAAGGAAAACGCGTTAAAAGTTTCAGTTCAGGCCGAACCAGTTTGGATTCTTGGTCAGCAATTAACATCTTCGTAAAAAATGATTTGTGATGATGTAAATTGATATGAATAAAAGAAAAATCGATTATTTTATTTCAAGTCTAGAATACCATCTCAAATCATCAATATCATGCTTTTTCTGTTGATACAATATGTACGTGAATGTGCCTTTCACACGGGAAAGACAATTTAATTATTCAATAATGAGTTCCACCTACAACAAATCATTCAAATATGCAGTATATTTGGAAACTCCCCGGTCAACATAAATACACCCTTGGCAAACTTAAATAAATTTCAATTAAAGCACAAATCATATTTCATCAGACTTTTGCTACACGTGCACATTACACGTAGTTTAAACGAATATACATACTCGTATGTATGCATGTACGTTCACACCGAGGAAATCCATTACCTTCATCCCTCAACCGCTACTGTAGAGGAGGTAGAGCGGCGTCTGCTTCATAATAAGTAAATTGTTTTTCCGCTTGTAATTAAATTTCGTTCTACATGAAATCAAGTAGACACGCCCTCATGCTCCACATAGCTGATGGGTGAGCGAGCGGTAGCTATTTATTGCCATGCCACCGTGCAACATGTTGCACATATGTATACATAGAGAGTTACACATTGCAATTGCCTATCGGGCAGTGAATATCAATGAAACCAATCAATAATTATCGCTGCTCATCGCCAGCACCGTTATCTTGACTAGCAAGAATGTGCCACAACTGATTACAATTACAAAGCATGCATGGCACATAAACATCTGTATGATGTATGTATGTACATATGTAAGCTTCAAACCAGCCTTGTAAAGACAGTGGCAGCTTTGCCGGATCTTCAAGCACAACATGTCTCTAATACCAGATATTCTCGACGAGGAGGTGTTGGTAAGCGAGTGCAAGTGCATCTGCTGCACGCACACATCTACATACATATATATGTGTATATGCAGGTGTATTGTATTCAAATGCTACGCCGTGATTTATACACCTCGCCTTTCCTGCCGCCTTGCACTTGGAACGCCTGGAGCAAACTGCAGTGTCGCAAGCGCTGTGGTGGTGTTGTTGGTGTTGGTGTTGGCGCTGCTGTGCTTATTGTTGCCAAGCAACTTAGCCGAATAACCACCTAACCAAATAACCAAACAACGGCATATCTGCGCAAGCGAGCTGCTGAGCAACTGAGCAACCTGCCCAGCCTCGGAATGCGCAGGAACTAATGCAATTAATATTGAATGCCAATAGCTGACCATAATTTACGTGCAGCGTTTATGATGCGGTGGCGGACGTGGCGGATTTGTTAGAGATGGCTGGCGGGTGGGGCGATCGGTGTTTTGGTTGTGGTTGCGGTTGTGGCAGCGTAGCCACTGCAATAGCCAGCCGCCTTCGGGGTGTTACCGCACACTCAAAGGAGGTGGAGTAGTTGCAATTGCAAGCATCTTGGCAAGTAGTATGTGTGCATGTGTTTTATGAAGAAAGATGCACCAAGAATTGCTAATGTGGAGTTCAGCTAATAACTATAGTATTAATTTTTTATTCAAAAGAAAGTAGAAAAAATATTTTTTTGATAAGAAATATTTAAATTTTGTAAAGTAATATGAACACAGCTGACGAATCTTTCCTTAGTACCTCCTTGTCTCATGATCTTCACTTAAACTACAACAGTATTACATCCCTTTTTACAAATAAATTGAGCTTCTATAATTGTGCTTTAAAAAGGAGTTTTAAAGGTGCCGCACCATAAGAAAAAAGTTGTTAGCAGAGTGTGTTTGGCGAGCTTTGCAAATAGGTGGTTAGTGTCCTGCAGGGGCTCTTTGTATGCCTTCCTTATTGGTATGTCAGACTCTATTCTGGATAAGTAGACATTTTATAAGGGTTCAACTTAGAATGACAGCCGTTTCTGATTACTGGAATAGAACTGCATTTTATCTGACAAATACCAGTATTTTGATGATCTAATCCTGCTTGGAACGGTAAATAATAAATATGAAAACCTCAGTGCATATGACTAACTATGACTACATATGACTTATAATAATATGGCCATTTGCCAAACATTTACAGAATTGGTTCACAATTTTCGCTGGCCACACATGTTATATATTATATACAAGTATATGTTCTATTAAAAAAAAACTCCATTCTTTTCCTCGTAGTTATCTGTAATTCCGTTTTCAATAGGGAACTACATATGTAAGTAAACCGATAGGGACAGCAAACATTGCCATATTTCTCCCGCTCTTTTGACATTTCTCTTCAGTAAGGTTTCTCTTTTCATCATGGAAAGATATACGATCCAACAACGAGTCGAAATGATTACAATTTACTACCGAAATTCGGAGAGAGTGGCCTCAACTTTAAAAACGCTACGTCCAATTTATGGTCGTTGAAATCGTCCTGTCAGATCAACAATTGAGCGTCTACAAGGAGAATTTCAAAGTAAACAGGACTTTTTTAATCTAACGCCCCGCTGGTAGCGCCATCTATATGTCGACTAGTGTGTTAGAATCTGCTATCTTAATTGATTGTCCAGTGAGAATTTCATTTCACACATTTCATTGATTGGAAATGAAGTTATTGCGGAAATTCCATCGAAACTGTGCGTGAATTCATCAAAAATCAGCCGAAATTAACATTGAAATTTATGGAAATGGAATTCAACATCTCTAAAATATCGATTTATCGCATTTTGACCCAACATTTGCGCTTACGAAAGGTGTGTGGTATGGTTTCTTTCGCACAAATCGACTGACGACTAGAAATTGCTCAAAATCCAACATTCGAAAGACGATTATTTGACCAAAAATAACATTTTAACCATTAACCACTTTTCGGGGAAAAATAAATTTGCCCATGAAAGGAAAGCGTTATGCAGACGTAGAGGCCATTCAAAAGGCTTGCACCGGCATACTGGCGGCCATACCGGCCAACGAGCTAAAACACTCGTTCGACATGCTTTTGGACTGTGCAAAGAGATGTATTGATGCAGAAGGAGACTATTTTGAATAAAATAAATTGATTTTCCGAAAAACCATTTGTTCTTTTTTTTTAAAGTCCTGTTTACTTTGGAACACATCTGTAATGGAAAAAATTAAATTCATAGGTACAGTACAAAATGTTTATGGCCATTGAGACAAATAAGTGCCCGTAGTATCGAGAATATTGCTACTGCTAGCGCATCAATTGAGAAAGACCCAAATCAGTGTCGCGAATTAGGGTGAGCAACAACTTGAAAATGATCCGGATTTTCATTGAATAATCATTTTCAGCGATGAGGCTCATATATGGTTGAATGCCCTATTGCGGTTGTCCGAGAGCTAAAATTTGCACAAAAGATTATTTGGAACTATTTAGATAAGCCTGGACTAACGCAAAAAATCTCATAGAATCGTAACAAAATCTTTCCATTACTGAAGCGGAAGGTTAGTGGTGACAAAAAGTGGGTCACTTACAACAACGTCGTGTGAAAACTGTAGTGGTCGAATAGTACTAAGCCGGCGCAAACTATGACTAAGCTCGGTATGACGATCAAGAAGGTTTTGCTGTGTCTTTTGTAAGGTCGCTATAAAATTATCTTCCCTAAGGCCAATTTTTGATTTTTATTTGTGCTGTCAATAATTGGATCGTCTAAAGGCAGCAATCGCTAAAAAGCGGCAGCTTTGACCAATAGAAGAGGAGTTGTGTTCCATCAAGACAAAGCTAGACCATATTAGAGACCCATCACAAGCTGCAAGAGCCTGTTTGGAAAATTTTTGTACATCCAGTTCTTACACCAAACCAGGCATCAAGTTATAATGCCGAATATATCGGTCAATGTCTGAGATATCTTAATAAAAACGCGTTGAAATATTTTTTTCGAGCACACTGTATGTAATGTAATCGATAAGCTAACTCCAGATAATTAAATATATTTTGTTAGAATTACAATTATCACATATATACACTGCAAATAAGATTATTTCTTTCATATACATATTATAATTTACCGTTACAAGAGTGGTGGGGTTGGCTAGTAGCCAGTGTTGTTTATTTTTATATTTCTAGATATATATCTTCGAGCTATTTAAATTTTTATTGAAGTAATCGCCCGCGTATAGACGAACCGACGTCGTAAAAGAAATTTTATTCGCTATATGCCAGTTTTATTGCATTAAAAATTGTTTATCAGCACAAAACTCCCTTTATAATAACTTAGAGCGTGCTAAACGCCTACAAATATACTTCAAAAGCCGGCACAAATCGATACTGCCCGCAAGTTCTTTGTGCTATAAATAACCTGAAATGCACACACCCACGACAGATACGCCCTATAAACACCGACAAATATATCTATTGAAAAATATGTAGGTATGTATGTGCATGTGCGAGTGTATATGAAAGGTATTATCGAGAAAGCAACACCGCTGCAGCGATTGTTAAGGCAACGCAACGCTTTGGGTGGTCCAATCAAATGATGGGTCCATCAACAAATTAATGCCGCACACAAACGGTAACATTTAATAAAGAATACACACACAATATGGAACATGGCGCTACAGCATATGAATGGGCATGCCACACGTACACTAACGATTAAAAGCATGTGGCAACAAGTCGTTGCGGCTTGTTTTGTTTGATTTAAGCGTGGCGCTGTTGACGTTAGAACCAAAATAAAAAGCGGAAAAATAAAGTTTGAGGTAAACGCAACATTTGTTGTGGTTGCCACAGCAGGTACACATACAAATGCCACCAAATCGAATTTAGTATCACACGCGCGCAATAGAACAATGGAGACCACAAAAAGCGTGGAGACAGAAAAATTAATAAAATCTCATTCGAATTATGTGCGAGTGAGCTGTTACTGTTTTCGTACCAATTTGTTTGGCCGTGGTGGCTGTGGCAACATGGGTGGTCCACGCGCGCATATGTGTTTTTATTCAATAACAATAACAACAGCGGTGAAGCGTGCGCATTTGTGGCACATATAGACACGTACATATGCACGTGTTGGCTGCAAGCGCGCTGCTGCTACTACATTGTTGCAGCATTTGTGGCAACTAGGCATCTCACAATTAGCCTGGCGCCTGCTGCCTGCAAAATTGTGGCAAGTGCTGCGTAGTAGCAGCTACTTAATTAGCAGCGTTGCATTTTTGAAGTGTAATTAATTTCGCTTTTCATTCAATTTTATCGCATTTATTGAGGCGAAGTGTGGCAACGCAAGTGTGTGCTGTGTGCTGTGCTGCGCGGCGCAGTTAGTTAGCGCTGCTGGCAGTTGTGGCAGTGGCGCGCACTTACCGCATGCAACAGCTACTTGCCGCTTATTAAAGTTGGGATAATACATTTTTCGTTGTTGTTGTTGTTTATTGCTGTCACAACGGTAATTAACTAGATTAAACCGATCGTTGACAGCTAACACCATACACATGCATACAGCGTACGGCGTACAGCGCATGTGTGTGTGTTTGAGTGTGTGCGTTGACTTGCTTGCCACAGCCACCTTTGCGCAGTTTGTGGCATGCGACAGCGCCTTGATTTTAACCTTTCACACTCACCAACAGTCGGCTGGTTGGCGCTTTAGAACGTCGCCTGTTGTTGTTGGAACTTTGTAAGCAACAATGTTAGCTTGGCATTGCGGCTGGTGTTGCCGCTGTTGTTTTCGTTGTTAGTGTGTGACTGGTGTTCGCGCTTTTGTCGCAAGTTTTGCGTTTTTGGCACGTTTTCATTCTTGTCTTAATTAATTACTTGCCAAAGTGCATTACGTGCCAGTGTTATTGTTGCTGCCAATTGTTGTTGTTCTGTTAGTTTTTTGTTGTTTTGTACTACAACGAACATCATAGCTGCTAGTGTTCGTGCTATTACACCAGTATTTGCCGCTAATGCTGCTGGCATTGTTGCTGCCAATTGTTGTTGTTGTTGCTTTCGTAAGCGCTTTAACCCACATTTCACGCCATCTAATTAGCAAAGTACATCGCTAGTTCGCCTGCTGCCGCACTCCGCCACACACTTCGCCACTCACTCATACCGCGCCGCTTTGTCCTGCAAGCCGCTTTATTCGTTGTTGTTGCTATTTTGCTGGGTTTTGATGCTGCACTCACTTCGAGCTGGTTTTTTGCAAATTTTTTGGGCTTCTTATTTGCCAGCAACTGCAGTTGCTACCAGTATTACTCCGGCAGATTTCGTCGCTGTTGTTGAAGCAAATTACCAAATTTGCTTAACTCCAGCAGCGTGCAACAAGCGTGTGGATATTTGCGCTAGTCGCTGGGGTAAGGGCCACGTATACAACAGCTGATGCAAAGCGGCTTAAAGAGGTGGCCACATAAGCCCAGGCGGAGCTGTGACTGTAGCATGGCGCTTAATAGCCTTCACTAGTCACATTGCATCATTTCGTCGCGTCCATGGCGAGACTCGCTGGGTGGCGGGTGAACTTGTTTTTTGTAAATTAGTGAAGCTGATGGATGAATTGAGCTGTACGAGTATGTCTGTGTTTAAGCATCGAAACCGCGGCGCTTTTAATGCGTATTTAGTAAAGGAGATCGGATTTTGTTCCAAGTCTATGTAGTTTTCTATTTGTGATATCAGAGTTAGGCGTGGCTTCGATGTTATCGGTCAAGTGGAGTGCTTTTAAGGTTAAAATTTTGACGCCACAGCGAGAATAGGAGCTTACTTTACAAAAGCACATTTTGTGAGACTAGCTTTGAAAGGGTTCAAATTTGAGACTTGTTCTTTATTGGAGTCAGCGTCAACCCATAAGACATACCTCATTTAAAAGGAATATGTTATAAATATATAAGCAAGACTCTAAAAGGACACATTTTTGTCTGAAAAAAAGTCGGCCGAAAATACGAAACTCTTTGTATTAAATATATGAGCCTTGGGGGAAGTATTGACCCGTTATTAAGTATATATTGACAAGGATTCTCTAGATTTCAACAATAATTTCAGAGAATGAACGCTTTTTTCGGTAAAACGTCAGCGATAAGCCCTGTGGTCAATATATTCGGTATGTGGGAGCGTGAGAAGTTTTGGTCTTATTAAGACAATTTGAGAAAGCAATAAGAGCATTCGTAGGGCTGTTCTCTGCAAGATCTTTGGAGCCGTCCACGTGAACGATAAATATCGAAGAAGATGGAGCCAGGAACTGGAAAATCCAACGAATGCAGAAGATGGTGTTCCGGTGAAAAGCTTTTTCGACTCGAGACTCATGGGTGGCCGATGGAGGCGAGAATCACAAAGAGGATAGCGACCTGTCTGCACTTGGGATGTACAACTGGCGTGATCTCGCAAAGGACAAAGGCAACTGGTGAAGTTTTGTGTTCCGACGCCCGAACGATCCACGGATAAAGTGGCAAAGAATAAGACGAGTACATTAAATCTATTAGATCGGATCAAATCTAACTTTTATCAGACGGATATGCTCAGCATAGTTGTCAAACTCTACGAAGTTAAATAAATCATTTTATTTTCTATATAATTTTGATTTTGCACCTATTAAAATGTTTATCGCTGAAATTTAAATTTATTTCCCCCAAAAACGTACTGCAAAGCGATTTAAAAACAAAATCGAAATAAACATTAAATACTGCCCGTTAACCAACCCGTGCAAACGTATCGACATGCCAAAGATGGCGATGACACTTTTGTAAAAATGTCAGCTGTCCACGCTTGACAGTTTGACACTGCCCCCGACATGCAATTACATTTCCGGCAGTTGGCGAATGAAATGCGATAATTAATAAGAAAAAATTTCGCAGTAAACTTCGCCAAGAGCCACACAGACATCCACCTCAAATTGGTCAATAATTCATGAATATTAACTACTTAAATGTATGTTTATGCGATTCGTATGTCGCGGTTCGTGCGCGACGCGACGCGAAAACTATCAGTCGTGCTGGCGGCAATGAACGGAATACGAGAATAAAAGGTAGTGGCATTAAATTTAATTAGACATACATACTTTTGCAATATAAAATAATTAACAAAAACAACCAAAAATAAACGAAGAAAATTCGAAAAAAGTGCACGGCTTGAAATATCAATATTTTTTCGAAAATCCATTAGTTCTTAAAAGCTATTAAAGCGAGAGAAAGCGTTCGCAAAGAAGCAAGAAATCAGTGCAGCACATATATTTATGTTGCATACATATATATGTTTATATGTAGCAATTATAGCATGCAAAAAATGGAGCACGCACAGTGGGTTTAGTTAGTGAACTATTGTGAATAATTTTTTTAAGGAAATGAAATAAGTTTGCTTTTTAATTTCTCAAAAACAAAACTGTTAGAAAAGTAACTCAGTCTTCATTAAAATTGTCATTATACCAACGCCATATATCGATGTGAAATGAATTCTATTTAAGTATTCAGTGACATATACCATCTGATCAAATTTGACTCGGACTGGGGCCTATTCTATAACTCGATTCGAAAAAAAATTTATTCGAATTCGGATTTTTTATATTCTGTAACCCGATTTTCGGATTTTCAAGCCAATTTTCGAATAAAATGTTCATTAGCTTTTGAGTTGAAGAAAGCAAAAACGAAAATTGCTCGCATTTATTCTGGCACAGGGTGGTACAACTTTCGCATAATTATAAAGTAAATCCGAATTTCGAATAAAATACATTTACGAATAGAGATACAGAATAGGGCCCCTGGTGCATTTAAACAGCGCTCGCAAACCGAATTAATAAAAGTTCCTCCAGTCGTCCATCCTTCTCTGTCGATTACGGAGCTTAAAAATCTTTGCATTGACTTTAGACGGATTACTGAAGAACTTAAAATCTCTTATGAAGATTGTTGATTGACTCAACACATTTTGGTTATGAAGCATGTCAATTTTTTGGGAAAACCACGTTAAGTAGAGGTCGCAAAAGAAATGCTTGAAAATAGTTGAAGATCCCACACGATATATCACGCACTTATGAATATGATCTTGAAACTATCAATTGAGAATAGCACTTCAAAGATGAGAAAAAAAACGAAAAAATTAAAGACATCGATGCTTATAACAAGGGTATGAATTAAGTGGTTGCTGGACCAATTTTGACACAAAATTTATAGTAAAATTTTAGAAAATGATATGTCAGTCCGGGTCAAATTTGATCAGATGTGTAAAAGAGCAAGAAGTACGAGTATATGATGACAGAAAAAATAATATATGGTAAACATTTTCAAAGGAAGGGTCTATTGAACTATAAAGTTAAGCAACTTTTTTCAATCTCAAAGCCACACATAACGGAAAATGTACATAATAATTTAAAATTTTATATTAAATTTTTAAAATTTGTCAGCTTCGAATCAGATATTTCTTTTAGTTTCTCTATTATATGGTACTTTCATATTTAAATACCAGCATTCCATCAATTCTCTAAAAATTTTCGCTTCCGTACCACTGTAGCCCTGTTAATATGTTTGCCTACCACGTTATTTCATTATGCGTACTTCGTTCGTTTTCCGAAACGTTTTTTGTGTCGTGGCTGCTTTATGGCTGCTCGTTCTGATGACAAAATTTATTAATGCCTCGAAGACGCAATGGCATAGTGCATGCTGCACATTATGTCGCCTTGATGCTGCTGCATTGATGCCGCTAATATAATGAGGTTTGTGCTTTTTTCCGGATTCTATAATAGCGGTGCGGCCAAAATTTCGACGCGAGTAATTTTGGCGGGCAACCGCAGGTGTGGCTGTGTGTGTTGGCAATCGTTTGTCGGAAGGTCTGTCAGTCGGTATGCCGTCAATGTCCGAATAATGTCATTGCCTAAGTTTGGCGAGAGTTAATAAATCACAGCGCCGCTGACATATGTCGTAAATGCCAAAGTGAAAAATACAGGCGGGAGCAAAAAAATAAAAGCGAACATAAATTTTGGCAACATGCGTACACATTTATGGAAACACATACACATGTATACGAAATAAAAACAAATTGCTGGCACTTACCTGCCTCCGGTGGTGTTTCGTTTCATTTTTAGATTTTTAGCAAAGCTTGCCAATCAATCAGGTGACAAGCAAACCAAAGAGTATTAGAGCGGCAAGGCGTGTTGGAGAGGGGTTTAATTTCCAATATAAATTCAAAATACCATTGAAAATTAATTCAAATGTATGTGTGTGGGTGCACATGAATGTGTGCGCTTTGTAAAAAATAATTGGCGAAAATGTCAGGAGAGGTCAAAACGCACCAACACAGCCGCATTTGCATTGAGAAATTTCAATTTTTCAATTTCCCATTTTTTTCCTTTCAAATTTGCATTACATTTGCTGTTGTTATTGCCTTCACGCTGTTGTACTAAATCACGAAAACGCTGTTCGGCCGGCACAAACAAGCGTACATCATTTGGCCGCGCCACACACCCCCACGCATGCACATGCCGCCGCGCAGCGCGTTGCTTTTAAATCGCATTAAGTCATGCCGCTCGCTATAATTCGACTACAAAGTTGAGGCGTGTATGGCGGCAAGTAAGCAGTGGACCCACGGTAGCATCTTAGCGTTAAGCCTAACGTCCTGTTTTACTATTTCACATAATGGCATGCACTCTTGCTGCTATTGTTCGTTTTGTTGTTGTTGTTTTATCCACATTTGGCTTTTCGCCGTGTTATGCTGACGCTAATGGTGTTGCTCGCCAAGTAAGCTGACTTGTTGTTATGCGTGTTGTTGTTGTTGTCGGCAACACCTTCATTAGCATATTTGGAAATTTGCATTAACACCTTCTGAATTATGTAACTACGTTGAATTTCTGAATGAAATTACCGAAATGTGTACGAATGTACCGAAGACACTTGGGCTGCTGCTACAAGTGCGAGACTTTGTGTGTGTGTGGGGGTTTTGTTTTAGTGCCACAGCCGGAAGAGCGGTCAATTGGGCATGTCTTCAATGTGGCAAGTGTCTCGTATCGTGCCTTCGCGTTGCAGACACAATTGGCAAGTAGTGAATGTCGCATTATAAAAATATAAATAAATATGTTGAAGACGCAAAAATTGTTGCATAAAGGGTGTTTCAGGAGAAGCGTCGAATAAACCGTCAATAACTAAGATCTAACATTGAAATATTTAAATTCAAATGTTTTGACTTGTGAATATAATATTTATAATTTTTAGTTAGAATAATGCAGAGTTGCTTTTTATTCTTTGCTATATCATCTAGGGATCTCAATAATTTAAAATATACTTTGACGATTTTCAATCAGACCACCTTGAGTCAATATCTACAGTACGTTATTTTGAATCTGTCAAAGCCTATTCGCGTTCCTAAGTTCGGTCCGTTGTTGTAACTCATCATATCGGTACTCACAAGTTATGTACTCACAGAGAACAGGGAGGGAACTTCTCTGAAACAAGGTATACAAAAGGGTAGACACAGAGTATGAGAAAATAAGAAGATATGAGAAAATAATTAATTCCTTATTTTTTCTTTGTAATATATTCATAATATGGTTTAAAATTTTTTTTTTCTCAATTGAAAGGACTTCGTCTTCCATCAGGACAACGATAGACCATACACATTTTTAATGAAAACTGGAAGAGCTTGGCTGCAGGCCTGATCTTGCCCCATCGGACTACGATTTGTTTCGGTCAGCATTCCTGTAATGGAGTGCAGTTGGTTTCAAGAGAATCCTGTGAATTTACTTGACGCAATTTTTCGCCGAGAAACCAGAAAAGCTTTACACTGATGAAATATTCCCTCTAGCGGAAAAATGGCAAAAAGTGGTCGACCAAAATGGTTCGATTTGGCATATATACTTTCTTAACTTGCTTTCTTATGGGTTACAAAAGGCTCCAGCACCAGCAGTATAACTAAAAATGCATCCCTATAATTCAAATAAAATCCCTCGTTTCCTAATTAGAGAGCCATTTCGAATATCTTATCTCTTGGATTGTTTGCTGAGATAGTTTCTTTTTATGAAAACTTTTGTTTGAAACACAGAATAGACGTTGGTTCTTGTGTAGCAGTAATGAAAAAACTATTATCCCACAAAAATATATATTTCTCCTAAACTTCACCAGCCGTATTGAAGTAGCCTTTAACCCACCAGGCCCGCGGTATGTTGGATAATATTACTCCTGATATACAAAGAAGCTAGTTCAGCAAATCAAGAGACAGCGACTGCGCAGGTTTGGTCATGTTGTCCGGATGAAAGAGAACACTCCAGCTTTGAATGTTTTCGATTCAGTACCCGCCGGTGGAAGCAGAGGAAGACCTCCACTCAGTTGGAGAGCTCAGGTGGAGAAGAAACTGTCTGCACTCGGTAACTTGGTGCCAAATCGCGACTTTCGGGCTGTTGTGAACTCGACTATAGCCGAGTAAGCGGTGTCTATGCCAGTGAACAGGAAGATATACAGAGAACTTAGAACAATTACAATTAGGATCTAAATGAAACAAGGTGACATATTCAAGAAAAACCATTTGAAGTCTTTTTATTACAAATAATGACGATTAACGGTATTAACAATTTTCACAAACTAAAATCTAATAACACTGTTAAGTCGAAACATTGTCAAAAAGACTATCTCAGATATGGATAATTGGTAATTGAATTTTGATGGTCTATATGTTTTGAGAACATTGTGACAGCTCTTCGAAAATGGCCTCAAGCTTGGTCCTTTCCACTATTTTCAAGTCCATCTGTCAATCTAATAGGGGCGAAAAAAATAAAGAAAATCAATTTAGTCAGAATTATTTTATAATGATCCCACAATACTATATGAACAGTTTCCTATATTCTCTGCAATGTCAAGTCCCTTTTCCTCACATATAACGAAAAATATATCAGAGTCTGCCTTCCACCATAATTTTCACAATTTTCGAACAACATTCCTAGCGGCCTGCCTCATGAAGGCAAGCATGCGAAAGAGCAACAATTATGCAATCATGTTGCAACAACCTTATACACAAACATACATATCGTACATATACACTTATGTGTTAATACCAACATAATAAGCTAAAAGACAGCGAAGCAGCAAAGGTGAAGGCAATAACAACCGTGTCTACGACTACTGGCCATCGCGCTGGCCACGCTATCTCACATACACATACATACAAACACACATGAGCACATGTGGCACTCACAGCCGGTGCGAGTTGTGTATTGCTGCTCAGTAATGGTGCGCATTGCATATTGCAACATTTATTATGCAACATTGCAACAGACGGCAACGCAACATTTTCGCTTGCAACTTTTGCTGCAGCCGTAAATTACAGCCAGAGCGAAGCGGCAACAATGGAAGTGTGCTGCAGTGTGGTGTGAATGTGCGATTGCGATGGGCTGGCCGCATTGGTGTCGGCAATGACGGCTGTACATTGTGCCAAGTCGCCTGCCGGCTGCCGCCTGTTGCCACTAGCCCGTTATGGCCGTAGCCGTTGCTGTTGTCATCGTCATACTGAATTATTACATCGACACGAGATGTTGCACGCGCGATTTCGTGAGTGCATCTTATAATGCTATTAATTATTTGCATGTATCACCTTAAAATGTCAACGCTGTTGCTGGATGCCAGCTCGCTGGATGGTCGTGGCCCGTTCAATAGGATCTGCATTCGGCCGAGATGCCGCTGGTGGGTTATCATTGACGGTATGGCTGTGCGTTTGCTTAACGCAGCGCCAGACGCACATTTTAATGGCTGATATTTCGTGGTCTTCTGTTGCTCTAGCAGATATTGCTGTCGCTTGGCACCGGTTGCGTGCGCCTCTGGATTGTGATAGAACATTCGCTGGGAATACTGGCGTTGCTGCGACAGTATGCTGCATTCGCACGGCGGATTTAGCGGAGACGGCGACCAAATGCCTCTGCTGGAGGCACAACGCAATGCAAACATACCGCGTACGGCGAATTTCACTAAATTTAATTTAGACAACATAACGTTATTGCCAAATAAGTAACACTTAGAATTTTTATTAACAAAGTTTAACGCTTAATTTCGATTGCACGATTTGTATTAATAAACTTTTGCACATTTGTCCGTTTATCTCCTTCGAATTTTTTAAAAAAATTTAAGCTTTTTAATTGACAACTTATTATTTGGCTTCATTTCAGTTTTATTTATGACAAATAATTACTTTCGTAAAAGTTTTTGATAGAAATGATTACTTCAGTACAATTCTTGTGGTTGCAGTGAGAATGCGGGGAAAGAGTGTTTACCATCTTGAGGATGCAGTACAATTTTTTTCGATCTCTTGCAGTCAGTATATGGTCTCCAACGCTATATTATAAATCATATTCCGTCTCTCTTCCACGGATCAGTTTGAGAAGCTCTCTCAATCAATATACTCGTATATTGGGTAGCCGAAAAAGTCTTTTCGTTTCAATGGTTCGCTCGCTTCCGGGTGAAATTATGAAAAATATTGACCAGTGCCCTTACATAAGCAGCCATGACATCGCCAAGGAATTTAACATTCTTCATCAAACGGTTCTGAACCATTTAAAAAAGGCTGGCTACAAAGATAAGCGCGATGTTTGGGTACCACATAAGTTGTCTGTGAAAAATTTCATGGACTGAATTAATATCTGTGATTTTTTGCTGAATCGAAATAAAATCGAACAATTTCTGAAGCGAATGGTAACAGGAGATGAGAAGTGGATCCATTACGGCAATAATGTGCGAAAAATATCATTATCCAAGCAAATGATCGCAAAGCCAGGATTGACGCCTCGTAAGGTTATGCTGAGTGTTTGGAGGGATTAGAAAGGAGTCATTTACAATGAGCTGCACCAGCCAGGTCGAACGATTGATTTTACATTTTACTGTAAACAACTGATGTGATTGAAGCAAGCAATCAAAAAATAACGGCTAGAACTGATCAACTGAAAGGGCTTCGTCTTCCATCAGGACAACAATAGACCATACACATCTTTGACGACTCGACAAAAACAGAAAGAGCTTGGCTGGGATGATTTGATGCATCCACCATATAGCTCTGACCTTACACCGTCGGACTACCATTTGTTTCGGTCAATGCAGAACTCCCTTATCTTTATCTCATTTCGCCGCAATGGTAGGTATCAGAATGATTATTCAGATTATTTAGGCTTTCATTCGGTAATAATACATATTTATCTTGCCGGATCAATATATTCAGAATTGAATGGAAGAAAGCGAGGTGGAATCATATAGGCACTATCTTCTAAACTATTCAGGTTATGTCAAACTAAGGTTGAAGCATCTCGGTTGCCATACTTTTTACGAGTCCGGAAAATTGGCTGGAATTATATTGACCGCTTCAATGAAGGAGTTCTTGGCAGCACAACGGACAGGCGTCCCTAGCTGTACAAATGGGATTATTCGTGACCTCATAAAAAATCAGCCTATTTATATAACCTAACTTAACTTAAAGGCTGTCAACTTACTGCCCAGTGAACTTGGCTCTTAAAACTCCATTAGGAAATGTTTTGGTTTTTTGCCGAAACAATAACCACACTAACATCACCAAGTAATATTGAGAACATCTGCTGTTTCTTGCATGCTAACGTTACATATTCTTATATTTTTTAGATTTTTGAAGTAACATACACACAATCCTTGAGAACTAGTTCGCAGTTGCACGTCGAATTATCCGGATTACAAAATCTAACTAAATCAGAACAGCTAATACAGGGCGACTTCTTTTTCTCTATGCTTGAATAAAGCTATTCCTTGATGATCTGAAAACCCCACTATGAAAATATCTTTCCAAATAGCCAATTAAATTTATCCCCAGTCATTCGGCTTATCATCAATCGATAGTAACTCTGTTCTAAGGAACTGATACGTCTATAGTCCACGGTGTTTCCCAATAAATCGAGTCAGTAGAACTGTAGTCTCATGGTAGGGGTTCTACAAAAAATTGTTGCTTATACTAGATAAGATCAATAACTCGACTGCATGTAGGAATTTATGCGTCGTAATCAACCACTTCGTTTTGGTTCTGAGATACCCATTAAGAAAAAATTATGAAAATTGAAATACTGAAGAACTTAAAGAAATTAAGCTTAAACTTCAACACTTAGTGCCTGCAACTCTGCTATTCCCATTTGAGCAAATAATATTCACTTTCGACCAAACTTTACTTAATCCTAGCCACTTTCTTCCCGCACATTCGCCAATTTTTCAGCGCGTCCGGAAGAAAAGAATTTACTCATTATGCACACGCGTGAACCTCGAAAATTGCATAATGTCCACACAAACACACAGGCGGCGGGCACACTCGTGCACCCTGCTCATGCGGGCATTGCAACTTAGGTAGTGTCATCGCATGGTTTACAGACTCCGTGCAACATTGCACAATTTTCACGCCACAGTTTCACGCTTTTCTAATTGTGTGTTCTTGGCTAGCACAGGTACATATGTGCATATCTTGCCACATGTTGTTGCCATTGCTGTCGGCGTTTTGGGATGATGCTTCACTTTTTTCATGGCTCGCACGCTGGCTGGCTGGCTCGCCTTTGCCATAGGTGGTTAGATACCGTTGTTGCACTTGTAATGCTTTGCATGCGCTGAGCGGGAAAAAAAATGGGAATCGCCGCAAGAAAGGTGTGATCATGGCAACACTTCCTGTTGCCGACTGGTGCTAAATCGCCAACTTGCCACAGCGGCACATCCACACCGCTGTTGTCGACGTCACCGCTGTTGTCGTAGTTGGAATCACCGCATTTGTTCATTTGTTTTGCGGTTTGTTAGTTGGTCGGTCGGTTGGCTGGTTGGTTGGTTGGTTGCCTGGTTTGTTAGACCAAAAATGGTTGCAACACGCGCAGTGATAATATTTAAGGAAGCGTTTTACATGTGCATCAAATTGCAACGTCGCACTGTGCAACACACACCAACACATGGCTGCGCATATAGCAACTCATATGAGCGCGCACATTATTTACAACTGCAGCAAACGACAACAACAACAACAGCAACATCAACAACAAAAAATGGCATTAAGCAGCAACTTTGCTCTTCTCAGCATAGTTTATCGTTGCCACAAATACACTTTTATGTGCATTTCTGTTGTTTTTGTTGCTGGTGTGTCTGCTGTTGTTGCTTTGGTTAACTTGCTGATTATCCCTTTTTGCGCTTTTGTTCTGCTGCCGTGTTTGTCGTGTGAAAAACATGCATTTTCTAACTCCTCTCCGGCATTTCTCCATTTTCGGCTCGTTAGTTTTGTTGCACGTTTGGTTTTTGTGTGATTTTTTCTCCCGTCGCCGCTGTGGGTTGAGTCCTTGCGCAAGTTGGCAATAAATTTTACATTATTGCTGATGTTGTTGTTGTTGCTATGGTGATGTGTCTGCCGCTGTTGTTGCAAGTACGTGTGTGTGTCTGTTGCTGTTGTTTGTTTAAAGCTCTTGTTGCGGCTGCTGTTCTTTCTCAGCGCTTATCTGCTGCATCGTGGCGTGAATTGCTTATGTTTTGTGGGCGAACGCTAAAAACGACAACAACAACAATGTGAAAAGTAAATACTGCACTTTTCGCATTTCCACTCCAGCGATTTGTGTCAACAGTAAACATTCGAGCATGATTAAAGTATTAGATTAACACCACTTTACGGGGCACATGTGGCAAGCATTAAATTAAAACATAAATAGAGTAAAATAATAATGTCTTAGGAAATAGCAGTATGCTCATAATCAAGCAATATACTCAAGCACCTACATATGTATGCTTTTAGGAATAGGATGAGCAGAGTGATGGCTTTGAGTTTCTAGTAGTTCCAAAAACTTTCCTTTTTAACAAAATTCGTTCAAAATTTGTTGATCGATGTTTACTAATTTAGTCTTAACTTGAAAAATCAATCTTACCACGTTTGCTTTATAGTTTCTTGCTATGAACCTGGTTTATAAAAACCTTCTCAACCGCTGATTCAAGAGCTACAGGAACATCTTGTTAAGGTTCAAAGTAGTTTTTTTTCATAGGGGAATACTTCACCGCTGACAGCAAAATCCACCTCTCCAAAATATCATACATATTTTCCATATCTATGACTGTTTCTCTTAACACTGATTTCTGTCATCTTAACTTTACTTACAATTTGTCAGAGGGATTGGTCTAAATTAGACTGCGGAGTAAATGGGTAATCTCTAAGGATTTTGCCATTTTACTTTCTATTCAGCTAACATCTTCCAAGTAGAAGTACTAGGTATAGAGAATGTTGAGTAACTAACCATAAGATCAGACGTCAGACGATCACTTCATCAGTGTAAAATTTTTCTAGTTTCTCGGCGAAAAACTGCGATAAATAATTTTCTCAGGCTTCTTTTGAAGCCAACTTTTCTCAATTAAAGGAGTTCGGCATTGACATCAAAACTTCCCAGCCAAGCTCTCCCAGTTTTTGCCAAGTTATAAAAGATGTGTGTGTCTAGCGTTGTCCACATGGAAGACGAAGCCATTCTCTTGATCAGTTCTGGCCGTTTTTTTCGATTGCTTGCTTCAATCTCATCACTTGTTGACAGTAAAATGTAGTATCAAGCGTTCAACCAGGCTGGAGCAGCTCTTAGTGGATGATTCCTTTCCAATCCCACCAAACACTCAGCATAACCTTTCGAGGCGTCAATCCTGGCTTTGCTTTGTTTCACCTTTCCAACACAATGTGATTAGTAGCACTGTAGATATACGACTGCAATGACATCTATTGATAAAATAAGAAAAGGTTTTTTCGACTACCCAGTATATGTGTATATAGGCAAAGCCGTGTCATAAAACTGCCAGATCGCATAGAAATTTTTCTTTAAATCTAAATAACTGTGGGAAAGAGAAAACCAGAATATGAACACTAAGCTGCATATATTCGCGTGGGTCAATCTAAATAATTTCTATTTGTTCTATGTGTTGGAGGATTGAATGGCTAATAAGCTCTGATAGAGAGTTTTTTTATCAGCAATGCTGACTGCTTTGAAGAGATCCAGAGCAAAAGCGGGTTGTAAGCACTTACTGAAAGGAGTATTAGTGTGGTCCTCTATCGACCAAATAACGAGATCTACATATATACCAAAATACCAATTTTTTAAATATCTACAATAACATGCGGGGCCACAGCTACTACCGATTTATTGACAACACATCCAGAGAAATCGCACACGGATCACACTCGCTGCCGCAATGATCATTTAAATGGAAAGAAAGCTCTTCAAGCGCTGGCGCATTCAATTTGATCACATGATCAGTTGGTAATTTTTTCGCCCACCTTCTCGCCATAAACTTTATTCGCCCAACTCAATACATACCCGTACATACATATGTATATGTAAATATGTTTATGTATATGCCTGTGAAGTCGGTCTAAGACAGTGCCAACAAATGCCAATTTATCGATATGCAGCGAATAACAAAAACAACACCAATGCTAAGGTGCCATTAAATTTAACAATAGACAATTGTTAGACGCATGCAATGTGCGCAGCTGCAACAATTGTTGCAACGATTTCTTTCGCCCAATTTTCAACTTGCAACATAACAACTGTAAGCATATATAATCAAATAATATAAGCACATGAGCATCTATCGACAAAGCACAACCTCACACACACACATATGTACATACACACAACTACAATGGCGGCTGCGCGCGTTCAGCTGGGCTCTTGCCTCGCTCGCAAGCAGTGATCAACAGCGCACGATACACAATATAGCCTTCGGTGGCAAGCGCACTGACCGCCGCGCATGGCTAATCCATAGTTATCGCTCGCCATGCACCTACATACATACATACATTGATATGTACTTGTACATTTGTGTGGGGCTTGTTTGCCCCATCAGACATTGTTGAAATTTCGTTGGCGATAGAAATTTGCTGACATTGAATTCTAAGCAATATATTCTTTATGGTGTGTTTGCTTTGTCGCAACAACGCGCCACATTTCCAGTTTGTTGGCAATTTTCAGTTATGGTAATTGTTGTTATTGCACCCCGAAGCAGCAGCGCTATTGTTGTGTTACCTTGTTTTTAGCCGTTGCCTTTGCGCTGCTTTCCGTACTCTTGTTCTATCGCCTATCGCAGTCGATTGTTGCAAATTGCATTGTCGAAATATTTGCTTTGACTTTGGCGTGTGGGTGACTCGGCGCTCCACAGCGATTGTCGATACATGTGCTTGGAACACAGTTAGTCATATAGTACAATAACAACAGAAAAAATGGTAAATCTTGCATGTGGATAACATGACCGTTTCACATTTGATTAGTTTGACTTTGACCCCCAATAAAAATGCTTGCAACATATGATATGCATCTACAACATATAGTATAACATAACTTTATTTTATATTGAGATTTCTCCGCTGCTAAAAAAAGTAGTTTTTTATTTATTATTATTTTCAATATAAATCCCAATACTGTTCATAATATTTTATATTAGGAAATTTACGAGGCCTATTCTTAAATCTGTCTCTGTGTGGAAGTAGTAAACTTCAAATACGTATGATGATTTGTCGAATGCCTTGTAGATTCGTCAACTTTCATGCATAACAAATATGAGTTCCTCGATATTATCCGACGTCTGCAAAGTCTAGTAGAGCTTCCATTTTGATCTTTCTTATATATTGGAAAAAATATCGTGATAACTACACAACTGAAGGCCCGATACTGATATTATTCGATCGTTCCAAATTGGTTTATTATTGTTCATTTACCAGCAAATATCAAAGAATCAAACCACTAACCGCCGATGAGTTATAGATGAACTCTAAAGTATGATTAGTACTTGATATTATCATCTTCCACTCTTATGTATGTAATCTAGTCTAATGATGAAGTAAGAAGCAAAAGTTTCAACTTCCTAATTCCTTGCTCAGTTTAACAATATTGAAATCTTCCACCAAGAGTGGTACACATCGAGAACCCGGTAAAGCTTTCAGACTATTCTTTAATGTTTAATGATGTTCACTAATGTGGTGAACATACCGGTATTTATATGGAGAAATTTTCTTTCTGCATGTGTTCCTACACACTTTATACTACCAATCCTAAAACCGAACTAGTCTAGTGCCATCAATCTATTGTATAGTCTGTAGAGGTACACAGATGGAAAGATATTGGGGCCGAAATGATCAACATGTTTGAGAGCAGAACAGATCGGAGCTGAGTAGTACTTAGTCGATTTAATTTCTTGTGTTGATGATGGCATATACTCGTACATTATCTTAAAAGGATTTTCTTTAAACTTCGCGAACTGTTATTCGCTATCTCGGATTCTGATTGCCGTTACTATATGTCCATTTTGAAGATGTAACGTCAATGAACACAAACTGTGCTACTTCCAACAAAATAGTCTATCATGACACGGTTTTTGACAGCACATTAGCAATCTTGTTTCTTTTTCAGAGTCCAATGATCCACAGTTGAATCTACACACAGTTCCGACTATAGTTTACCAAAGACAGGTGTTACAAGATAACTGTTACGATATTTACTTTAAAAAGTGAAAACACAACAAATATGCTTGCATAGACAACAGTTTCTTGCATCGTGATCCAGTTTCTAAAGCCTACAACAGTTGTGTCAATATAGTTTTGTGTTCTATGTTTCCACAATCGTTCTCTACTCGATTTATCACAATTTTTTAATGTTTTCGAACACATTTTTTCGTAAAAATAACTAAGTTTGAGATTTTGTGTTCACTTATTCTTTTAATTATTTCAAATCGGCCCTTTGGTGCAGTGGATAGCACATTGGACTTCTAATCCAAAGGTCGCGGGTTCGATCCCCGCAAGGGCTCACGTTGGTGTTATTTTTATTTTAGAGTAAGACCAGTTGCACGCTGTAATTATTTTATGAAGAGACTTAGGGAGTAACTAGATAACATGATCGCAAAACTAAGGCATTTATGTAGTCAATTGAAGTCAAATGGGTATGCCGATAATATCAAATCGTTTGAAAGGAGTATATAGGATAAAAAATCCTTGGATTAAAATCTTGTTCCATTTTTAAAATCGACGTTTAATTAATTTTATAATGCACAGTATTATTGTTTGTTGAATGTTTTATCATGGTCGAGGTAATCAATGAAAATAATGCAGGGGAAACCTAAAAATTGCTGCATACAACCTTGTCGGTCGAATGTTGTATTTTCGTTCACTATGAACGACTTTCATGGGCAACAACATAAAATGGAAGAAGTAATGCCCTGCTGAGATCATAAACTAAACTAATAAGCTTAATTTAATATGGTTGAAGTCTATGATTCCAGAGATAAAAAAATATGTTTTTTGTTTGTTTGCCGATCTCACCAAAGGCCGAAGATTTTTCAGCCCATGTAGTTTAATACAGATACACAACTGCCTAATTGGATCCCAGGAACCATTTGATTGTGGAGTTTGCTCCAATTCTTCGCGTTTACCGACGAAACTGTTCTATCTTTCTGGAATAACTTACCAAAAATTTACATGAAGATTTTCAGATTAGTTCGCTTATAGTACGACCGACAGACAAGTTTACGGAAATCCAACTACCGGAGGCCTAAGAAAAAGGTTCAGCGGTTCGCTGCGCTGCGTGGGTGCTCTAAAAACCACACCACTGGCGCCCCTTTTAGCACTAACCCAGCGACTTATAGATCTCCTCAATGAAAACTGCGCGGCAAAATCGGCGGGGCGATCACTGGCGACGAGAGGATTCACATACAGAAACTTTAGAAATAGATGGTTGAAGTTAAGGCTTGGCACCTGCGTGCAACACATTAATCACATTGTCCGGGAATCGACATACCATAAGGCAGCTCAAAAGTGAGACTACTGTAGAGCATTTCAGGTTTTTGCTATTGGGAAAGCTGCGTTGGTATGTAGTCTGTAATGCGTCGATGGTAATGAGATAGTGAACGAAGTTGTCAAGAGCGGTTTACGGAACACTCTTGATAGTAAGGACTTTTGTAACATGATTAGAATACTCACTCGTCACATTCTGTTGGCGGCACAGATCTACAAAATGGGGCTGACAAATCGAGAATACTGCAGGAAATGCCAAAAGCAAGGCATCAGGGAAACAAAGAATTTTTGTGCCTTTGTCCCGCATTAGCAAGGCAACGCTTCAAGCATGATGTATGATGAAATATAAAAGGTATCATTACCGAGGGCGTAGAATCTGAAGACTGACATTTTTCATGGCACTTCATCTGCCATCGCTAAGGGCCAAAACTGCTCTATGCGTTGCTCATTGGCTTAACAGACTAACCTAACCTAGTTCGCTTAGAGTCTGACAATTTTAGTTCTAATTTTAATGTCACTAGTTTGCCTTTTCACTAAAGGGTAAATGCCGTTGCGCTTGTAACATGATCACTTGTTTACATTCACATTCGAAACGTCAATTAAAATGTAATAGAAATACAAAGACTTTTTCAGTGAATCCATAAGCAATTAAAAAACAAAATAAACTTTTCGATTTTTATGCCACAAGTGTCATAAATAATGCGCCTAGAAGCTATAAAACTACCAAAAACCGAATAATGTTCACCAAATCCAGGCAAATACACAACTACACACAAAAATACAAATATTTTTCTAAACTCAATAAATTTTGTATTCATGTAATATTAGTATGCTGATGTTATGCAATCACTGAGTTATTGTTAACGATGGAAAACACTAACAAATAACAAACAGAAATTCATAAATTCATGAATTCAAAAGTAATCGCAACCATCAGTGTGGTGGCTCCAGCACATATTATTCGAAAAAAACGTGCTAAAGAATTTATGACCTCAAAAATACGAGCAAGCCCCACAACCTGAGTGACATTTAATTATCGCATGTAACACATAAATCTCTGGTAAAAATCAACAACAATTAATGTTTTCTGTTTTCTGGCGCATAAAAATTTGAAACATCATAAACATTCAAATAGTGGAAAGGCATAAAATTGCAGTGTATCTACTGTAGGTACTGTGTATGTACGTTTGTATGTGAGTTGTATGTGCTTGCGGTTCTTCTTTCATAAACCCAAAAAATTATAAAATTGTCTTTCTTTAATCAAGAAACGTCGATTTTGGTCATGCATTTGTCGTAAGCGATACAAATCAGTTTTCTATATGGCAGTATATACATATAGAACTGACGTCGCTTTGGATGCCCTGTAGGAAAGTGGTTGCATTGAAAAATGTTGATTTCAAGAGTTATATTTCAAGGTTTGATGATCAAATAAAATTCTTAATGTTTGCTTAAAAAATTAAATACAAAGACTACGGTTCAGTTTGACTAGTCTACAGTACGAAGAAGGCCAATAGTTTACAGCCTATTTTGGGTTTAAGGAAAAGTAAATCGAATCTCCTTCTAACATTCGTGAAAAAAAATGCTGAAACTAACTTATGAAAATGTTCCAACAGGGAAATCATTATTCCTTACTACCAGTCACAAAAAAGTTCGATCTTAACAGGGATCTCACTTGGACAGCCTAAAACAGCCTAAGTTTTAATGCCTATTGGACAATGTCCAGTCAGAATCCCTAGCAGGTTGAACATTGCAAGTGGTTCAGCAGTAGTAGAGTTATTCTCTAGGCCAAAAGGATATTGCAGTCACAGAGGATCGGGTCGCCGTCCACCACCTGCTCAGCGTACGAGAAGTCGATTGGTCCAGATCTAGAACGCAAAGAGATTCAACTCGTTCCTCTTCAAAAAGGAACGTTGTACTCTCTTCATAGCTCAACGCCCTTGCAGTTACCAGCGATTCCGCTGGGACCGGACAGCCAAACAAGTCCATTGGTGAAGAGCTTGATGCAATTTCCAGTGAGGGCAAACACTCCTAGTTTTAAATGCACATTATTGCCGCATACCTCTCTGAAACACGCTGCACCACAGTAGTTCGGTAGCCTAAAGCTAAAATTGACGGATAGCTCCTTACAGAAAACTCTCCCTTCAACTTTCACTCCCAGCTTCGACCCATACGTGCTCCTCTTCTCCAGCGCTTTTGTTGTATATGCTTTACAAAAATATTTCCTACAGGTCACTTACTATTGCATATATGTACGAAAGCATATTTATACGTGAAGCTCAGCCATACATATTCATGTGTTGTTGTGGAAACTCACATCAAGTTGTGACAGTTTTAAAGGCAGCTCGTAAATTATATCAGCCTTTGACGATCAACCGTCGTTGCGTGATCGATTTTTAACGAGCCACAGAGACCATCATCGCTGCCGCCTTACGTCTAGTATATACCAACAATGTTTGTTGGCTACTCTTTTGCTGTAACTGTTGCGTCTTATCCGATGCTAAGCGCGCCGTGATTAGTTTTCCGCCACCCGCAAATGCTTGTGGAATTTCAATTAATCCAATTTCTGCTGCATTCGCCGCACACCAACACACCGCACGAAATGCTTGGCTTTTCCAATTCATTTCGTACTCGTATTACGTACCTATACCTCTATGGCGTGGGTGTGAGTGTGCGCAATCTGTGGCATTCAAACCTTTCTCTTGTTGTCCCGCTTTGTTTGTTGTGATGACAAAAATTAATTACAATTTGACATTTGACGCTTACAATTGTCAACCTTTCAGTTACAGTTGCAATTACCTTTGTTTGTTGTTGTTGTTGTTTGGTTTTCAAGTCATTTCTTTTGTCATACATTCTTCGAGTGCCAGCAGTGCGGGATTAGTGTATTGTGCGTGACACGTTTAGTAGATCACACAGCTGATAAGCTCGATTATAGCCAGGTTAGTAGCGAGCAAGCATGAAGGCATGTTAGGTGATGAAGCGTGCGATAATTGTTGAGCAAAGATATATGTATATGTAAGTATGTTTGTATATATTCGTTGATACATGTATACATATGTTTGTATTTGAGTTAATGTAAGAGTGTGTACCTCAATGTATGTGGTTTTATAAGAAAAATTATTTGTCGTGATTGACTTCTTTTCTTCGAAAGAACAAAGCGATTGCAAAAGTTATGAAGAAATCCACTGAAATGTGATGAGTCAAATAGATAGTTATTAATTATTCTTTCTTCTTTTGGAAATAGTTACACAATGCAAGCTGTAAACTTATTTGGATTAGAAGAAAGTAATCAAGATAAATCACGAAAATTTTCATGACAATAAATTTATCTTCATATTCTTAATAAACTGCAATCAAAACCTGATGAGTCAACAATGAAATATGGGGTTGTGAAATATTGAATCCTTATGGTAGATTAATATTTATAATTAAATGAAATTAGGAATTTGAATATTTTCTTAACGAGATAAGATCACTAGAATTTTAAGAAGGGGATTTTTTTACTTTCAAATATTTTGTATTAATCAGCGAAGCATTTTTAGGTTCGGAATCGACGTTAAGCCCAATTCAACTCAGCTGAAAATCATTACGAGGGAAAGGTTTGTTGGAACTACACACAAGATCATAAAACAACCAGACTTATCCTTATATATTCCGCTCGGATATAATATTTTTTGGATAGGAATCGGTGGAGTAAAATATATATAAACGGTAATGATGTAAAAAGTTCGGTGGTAGTCTTTTTAACCTCGATATTTTATTTTAATGAATACTGAGGTCACGTAACGGCTCTAGAATCTAGATCAAAGTAGGATTAACAATGATTGAGCAACCGCTGGATCTTTTCTTACAACAAATTCAACAGTTTATGAGACAAGGTACTTTTCAAAATCACTTCTCTCAACAAAGAACACTTTGAAATAACTTCTTCAAGTGCTGTTTCTGCATTGGCAGATGAATCCAGTAAATCGATCCATTTGACATGGGGAGGCTTGAAAAATCGGCTGCTCTATAGATCCATAGATTTTTTTCTATTTTTATAGTGATACGTGTTGAAACTGTCGATAGTTGGCTAGTGAACTAAAAAGATATAATTTTTTTCAAGTTAAGTTTTCAGACCATGACAAACTTGACGAAAAGTCAAATTTTTTTCATTGAGTCCGTCCTTGGGACGGTAATTTTAATCCAACATAATTTCGTTCAACTAAATGCACTAAGAATATACAGAAATATATTATTTCGCGTACAACTCCTTCTAGTTGGTTTTTAGTTAAATAGAATATATTGAACTCTCATCATACCTCTTGGCTTTACAAGGAGTAGTTGGTGCGGAACGATATGATCTATAAGTTTAACTGTTGTATTTCTTTTCCATGAAACTGCGATAGTTTCTCAGTTTAAGCGCACATAGTTTTGGTTATTCTATTCTTCTATGGCTAGGTAATCCAAATCAATGTTATGGCGACATAACCGTATGTTCGCTGTAGCAGTATACATTCTAAAATCAACAAATCCTAAGTGGTTCTATTGCTAATCGTTCTATTCTGAACAGTATCTAAGCTTGTTGTCCTGAACCGGTTCGAAATTCAAGTTAACGTGTTATTTCGGCTTTGACTCACCTTGTCACGATATTTGGCCGATTGATCGTCTGTTTACGGGTCGTAAGAATAGATCCAAGACTCATCTTCAGTAATAATACATTTCATGACAACTGGGTAGTCGTAAAGAGTTGCTTCACAGACGTTAACGCGACGCCAGTTTTCGAAAAAATTTAGTGATTTTGGAACCAATCGTGCTTTCGCTTTTATTGTGCCGAAATTATGAAAATGATTTTCACTAATCCCTCCGACAATCCAAAAGTGCCAGTTCAATGGCTGACTGTTAATCGTCGGTTCTCAAACATCAATTCTTTTATTTTAGTGACGTGTTGATAATCAGTTGATGCTAATGGCTCTTAGACGTGGTTCGTCGTCAACGCGTCCTCAAGCCACTTTGAATATTTCGATTAAAAAACAATTGCTAGTCACAAAAAACTATCCCCGAAGGCCGTTTCTAACACTCTGAACATTTCGACACTAGAAATTTGATCGTAAAAATCGCCGAATGCACTTATGTACTTTAGAAAGACAAACGTATACTAAACACTAATGATAATTTTGATTTGACACAGTAGTACACAAACCTATAAAAAAATTACTTCGACGAAATTTAAGTTAAAAAGTCTTACTCTTTTTGCCCACAGTAGTACATAACCAAAGAAAAATATTAAGGTATTTCCTTTATTGAAATTGCAACTGCATATTCATAAATAAAATTAAAATTCGTTTATGGAATAAATTTCTGCCTTTGATTCGGGCGCATATTTTAACAAATGGCAATCCTTGCATGCCATTAATATGCTGCAAATATGAACGCGTAATCAGATAGGTCAATTTGTGGCTCGGCCTATCCACATTTTCATGCATACGAATGTGAAAGCAATAAATGTTTGCGTTTGTATTTATATACTTATACAGCATACATACATAAAAATGTGCATATTATTGTTGGCATTGTGTTGCGTGTTGGCAAGTGGCATGTCAGCGCCATTTCATTTCCTGCCTTCCTTCCTCTTTCACCAACACAGCCAGACCACAGCACACATGCGCACACACACCAACACAGCAATTCCGCCGCATTTTAATGCTGCGTTCAATGGCTGTCGTTCGCCTGCAATTCACTGCATTTGTGCACAATCTCACACACACCCACACACTCACACATATATACATACAAAGCACAGTCGACGTATGTCCTTTGGCATTTTCTTGCTAGCTCACTTTTATTGAATTCAGTTTTTGTTGTTTTTTCTCCGCTTTTTTTAGTGTTTTCTGCTTTTGTCATGAATTTCATTTTACATTTTATTTACTCTTTCGTGGCATGATGCATTTGACCGTTCAAGAAAACGTAACCAGAGCGAAATAAAGCTTTGAAATGTAATTAAAAGTCATTCGTGCGTTGCTGTTATTTTTTCCGTAGATTAATTCCTATTTTTCTTTGCCACTTTCGCTTTGTTCTCACTGTTTGTGTGTACTTTGTTGAAAAGGCAAGCGGAAATGTCGCCATGTTTTTGTGCCACGAACAAGCACTGCATGACTATTGTGTGTGGATCGCATTGCTCTGACATTGGGACACAGGAGCACACTCACACATACAAACAGCAAATCGCAAGTGCAAGTTCATGCATATGTCAGAGGTTTTATGTGTATGTGCGTAGCTAAGCGGACTTTCATAATGCTATTGTGCATTCCACCAATTCCGTTTAGTGAATACAGGGTACTCTCTTCAATAAAGGCACCATATTATCAAAAAACATAAATCGAAGTTAAAAGTTTTGAAGAAGACGGTCAACAGTATTTAGTTGTTAAGTAAACTATGGAAATATTTTTCTCGGACTAAAATTTTCAGATCGTCGAAAACTTCTTAAGCGGTTGGACCAGTCTACAGCCTAGGAAAAAGACCTTATTTGGATCATCTCGACTGCACCAAAGCCATAATACCCTTCATATGTGCCTTTTTATTAGCAAAAAGAGGTAGTGAAAGATCCTTGAATGGTTTTGGATCGGACAATTTATACGTCAGCTATAAACTAAAGAGGATCGATCTGAATAATATGCCGAATTTCGTCAAGATACTTCTCAAAGAAAAGTTTTCTTACAAAGACTTGAGTCGAATAGGCCATTTTTATGGCAGCAATATGCTATAGTGGTTCAATATCAATCGATAGACTTTACATATTCCAACAGGAAAGAGTCTAACAGTAGGATATTACAAGATCTTGGCGGCCAATCGACCGACCCAAAAAGTGAAATTATCTGCTTACCGAAGTGTTCTCTCAATATATCCATTGAATGATGCGATTTGTGGGTATTGGCGCCGTCTTGTTGAAACCAAATGTCGCCGATTTCGCGGACATCAATTTCAGACATTAAATAGTTAGTTATCAAGGCACGATAACGGTCGCCATTGACGATTACGTTCTACCGCGATGATTTTTGATGAAATATGGGCCGATGATTCCACTGGCCTACAAACCACACCAAGTCGCTGTTTTTTTTTTTGTTGGATAAAATGAGACCTCTTGAATCTCTTCAGGTTGGTCTTTGTCCCGAATGTGGCAATTTTGCTTCTTTACATACTTATTGAGGCAGAAATGGACCTCATCCTTGGACACATTTTGACTCGAAAACGTCGGATCTTCTTGGGAATGTCGAGCGACTTCAGTTCAAAATATATTTTGTACGTTTTCAATTTGAGATCTCGATGTAAACTGTGTCGAGTTGTTCCATACGTCAGACCGAGTTGCTGCTCTTTTTTGTATTATTATTTTTATTCAGTCAATTGAATATGGTGCTCGGGACCCTCAAGTGTACATCAAATTAAAACATTTTCGATTTTTTTACAGTTTCAGACTGGCTTAGTCCTTTAAAACCATGAGGCGACTGCTGAACCCCCCTGTATACAACCCACTCACATACATGCATGAGTAAAAAGTGTGAATTGCCATGAGAAACAACAAATGATCGTATCAACACCCAACAAACGGGAAACGGAAGCTTCCACCTATGAACACACAGACTCACATATATATATTCGCATACATAATATGTACGCATACATATAAAAGTATATGCCGTTACAAAAGCACCGTTGTGTGCGCCAATTGTTATTCAGCTCTGGTTCTTAGTCATTTCAGTTTTCATTGCATGCACCCACACACACACACAACCACAAAAACTCGCGCAAACATTGTACACACTTAGTAATGCATCCACTTTGTGTTGGCGACTTGCGCTTCTTTGTGTGTGTGTGTGCTCATATTGTTTTAACGTCTAAAGTTCATTTGCGCATTTCGGGCCATAGCGTTGTTAGCAAAAACTTTTATGCTTAGACGCACACACACAGACACCCATACATACACAATGAAGAATGTGCAATTTTAGTTTTCAAATACTAAATAACTGTTCGCACAAATGCACACATACTAACACACATACATATGTATGCACTTGCTTAGTTATAAAAGCATTTGCTGTGGCTTTTGGATTATATCCATGGTGACCACGCGCATTCTTCAAGAAAATTCGGAATATCTTTAGGTATGTACCATTGCGTGTTTGTATGTATGTATCAGTGGCGTTATATGTCCAATGAATTTTGTAGTTTTTATGTTATCTGAGTTCCTGATATTCCCACAAAAAAGTAGTAACCTTTCAGAAGGATCTTTCAGATCAGGAGACTAGTATGAGAGGTATCGTACATACTATATAAAGTCCAAAATTTTCTAAAACAAGACGATATCTATGTTTATTAACAAATACGAGGAAAACGTGGACCGCTCTGTTCGATGAGACAGTTTCCGCATACTTCATAGAAAGTCTCACGGGAGGGTGCTATTTTGACGGCTCCTGGTTTTCTGTCACGAAAATCCTTCAGATTGCGATTAAACAGAGTTTAATTCTGCAGAGAAGTGGTTTTAGTGGATCTATACAGTTCTGTTGAAATATCTACTTTTTCAGTTCTCACGCTATAACTTATGAACTTTCGCCACGTTTCACTCAGGATACCTGACTTTGGCTATTTCAAAACTTTGATGCGACGAAGTTAAAAATCTTTAATTCATCATACTTCGATTTCATTACCAAAACGAGAATCGAGTTTATTTGCGGTCTAAGCAAAAGTAAGAATCCGATCCAATTCAAAATTTAACCAATTAACAGTCATCATCTACGAGAATGTATTACAAGATCTGTCATTCGTGTGTGATTTTAAAGAGGTAATTAGAGGATGGAGTGATGTGTAGAATCGACCACAACATGTGCGAGGTGGGATACCTACCGAGAGTTGAAGAGGCAAGCGCGACGCTTTTGCAAACAAAAAAATAAAAAGGCGTGAGTACGAAAAGCTTGACAATCTGGTCAAAGGGGTAATGCTCGAAAATTCTTCGAAAAAGATGCTTATCCCACTGTAGTTGGCCAAAATTGTGGGGTCTTCCTTATTGTGGATTAGACACACTTACAATCCAATCGTCGGGCATGCATTTGTTCGACCATATTCACCAAAGAAGCTGATGCATGCTCCTTATCAGTTCTTCGCCGCCGTATTTGAATAGCTCGGCAATTCATCGGCCTCTGCCGCTTTGCAGTGTTTCAGACGACTAATAACTATTCGAACTTCTTCATGGTCGGGCAACAGAACGTCCGTTCCATAGGCACGGATTGAGGAATCTTAAGAGAGATCTCCTACCCGAGGTTGTTTTAATCTTTCTTTTATAATAAAACTAATACTACAACACTAAGGATACAAATTCATTCGCAGCTAAGTACATGCCAAAAACAACAAAACAAAAAAAAATCAATGATCTACATAAATACTATTATTATCTTCGTAATCATTGTAATTTTTAATAACAATTTCGAACAACTCCTGTCCAAAATGTAGCCACAGGGCAACAGACAGTAAGATGTTTCTTGCAGCCTATGTTTTCACTAAAATAACATGATAAATTAAGAAAAATAAAAACAAATGTTTTTGCAATTACGGAAGTGTGTAGGAAAGTGTTGAGCTCTAAACTAAATTAACATAAAAGCGAGTGATGTTCTTGCAACAGCGCAACTGAGGAGGAAGTCAAGGTGTATAACGAATTGGCATTAGAAGATGGATATTTCTAAACTGCGCGTGTTAGCATTTATGTATGTAAAGACCTACATATATACTATGTATAATTATATATGAACTCATGGAAAGCTACTAATTTTTGGTGAAACATCAGCGCCGGCACATAAATAAAGACCAGCGGAAAGTTAAATTAAATATTAATAACATGAAAAAGGCGTTGCAGTTGCGGTGATGATAGACATCGATTGCTTAGCAGCCGCTAAATTACTTATTTTTAGACGCACTCGCACACACACACATACACAGCCACACAGAAGCTGCGGCAGCCATGGCGAACTTTCGGTGACTTGAAAACAAAAACTTTAATTAAACAAAAAGCACCTACCGCAGAGAACAAACATACAACAAACAGAGAATGGCGCTGGCACAACAAACACACACACACATCGACGCAAAGCTAAGCAAACAAGTGACGAAAAAATGCCTTAACTATCAACGGAAAGAAAAAACGAAAATAAAATAAAACCCGACGAATCGCGCAAGTGAGAGAACTCTCTAGAAGTGCGGCGAGGAGTTGAGGCGAAAAGGTTGTTGAAGAAAAGCTGGCGCTCTGCTAAGCAATTTCCACGCGCTGCCAACGCGAAATGCACAAACACAATGGACGGTGGAACGTGGCAAGGGCGCTTGGAGACGTATGCAGCACTGGGCGCCGGGGCTGACTCAAATTTGAAATGTTTTGAAAGCACTGCACGAACCACGCACCACGAGCCACAACTGCCAATGCATGCAAGCACCCACATTATGGAAAATATATGCATATGGCTCTCCGTACGTCTGTGTATGCGGCGCTCAAGTGTTGCAATATGTTGCCAAGCATGTGCAGCATACGCCTGCCTGACTTTGTTGCGCCTCAACGCAATTGCAATTTCCAACCAACTCACGCATCTGCCAAACGTTCATTATTCCCTTCAAAATACTCGTAACTTTTCCACACCAACACACTCTTGCATTTTTTTCGGGACTACAACACTTACTTGCGCCATTTTCCTTCGTTTCCTGCATGGTCCAGTTGCACGTATTTTTGCCAAACAGTTGGTTGGTCTGACGGTTGGTTGGCGATTGTTTGGTCGGTTTGGCGATGAGCAACTTGCGAATAATTGTCTAAATTCCGTGAATATTTGAAAAACCTTAACGGTGACTTAACAACTTACTGCGCTGTTGAGTGCCTGCGCTGGCGACTGGTGATGGATAATGATGCAACTTGCTGCCACTAATAGCTTGTTGCATGATACGTGAAGCTTCAATCAGCCATGAACTCGTCAAGCTGAATAGTTGCTGTTCATCGCCGCTGAGTTAATAATGGAGTTTGTAACCCTAATGGGATATTCTTAACAATTGGTTTAACCTAAATGCTCTATAAGTCTTTATTTTTTATATCAGTTTGCCGATATAAAATAAATACAATCCCCCGCAGGCAAAAGGACAGGCTGTTTAAGTACCATATAGGACAATACCGATCTGATGGTATAGCATCTCTCCTCCTGCGACAGCTGAGATAAATAAAGTTTTACAATTATTGAAACCATTCAGAGAAGAGTTTTTCGAACCAGAATGTGTGCACCTTTCTTTGTAAGAACGTAGTCCTCTATTGGGACCTTAAAGTGCCCACTGTAAAGAAAGCTACTCAAAAAATGAGCTACTTTTCCTGTCGTTGGAGATCCAACTGTTGGACAATCGTCAACAGTAAAGTAGACCACTCTCAGAATGTTACACTTTTAGACATTAATTGTTTTCAAACTTTGTTATTTCTATTCTAATAATTTAGATTAAAAAACAGTACAAAAAAATTCTGAAATTATTGGAAAAAAATATTTGAACTTTGGCCATTGCGACGCTATTTCCGGTGACCCCTCTGAAAAAAGATAGGCCCGCATTGGCAGGATCACTCCTTACAGGAAAAACTGAAATTGTTTTTAGACACCTTATCTGAATTTCACATTTGGAAAAAGGTAAAAAACTGAAAATTGGATATTTGATCTTTAAGATATGTATCTCAAAGGCCTGTGTAAAATTTCTGGAGCATCGGTTCAGTAGTTCTTGAGAAATCTTGTCAACCGACTTCAAGAGCACAGTTTCGAGAAAAACGCGTTTAAACCGGTGCACTTAGCCTAGCAAGTCTCGAGCGCACAAGTTCTCAAGGCTGTTTCTCCGAAACTATTACTCGGATAAACTTAAAAATTTAGGACAGAATTCTAGAAGTGTTGTGTAATTTAATAAGACAATAAAAATTTATTTTTTTTAAACCGTAAACACATGTAGCCCATTAACTCGATCAAAAACAGACATGTGAGACACCAACTTTGAAAACGTAAGTTGTGTGAAAAAGGTTTTTAAGTTTTATATAAAACGTTCATAAGTCTGGTATAAAATGATCATAGCTTCGTTAATTTTGCTCTAATTTAATTAAATTTAGATTCTCGAGATATTATGCCTTCATTTGAGTTCAGACAACTTTACTATGCTTAACTTTTCTATGCTTAGTCTTTTCATATGAATATAGACTGAACGGTCTTACTATCATGAGAAAAAGGAGAAAAATAAAGAGTATTGGCCTTTTAATAAATTGCTTTGGGATAGAAAAAATTTCCCAGCCTCTTTTAAAAATTGCATGTAAGCAAGATTCAGTCAACCATAAGCTCGTCCAGACGATTCTTAGAATAAATCAGTTGTTTTTTTTAGATATAACATATTATTTAATCTTTGATATTCATTCTGTATGACACCTGACCCAGATATCTTTTCTGATCGGTAATAGTTTTTAGCATTAAAAATATATCCCGTTTTAGTAAATCTTTATATATGTCCTGCTGTTCTTCGATATATAGTAACCATATATGTATAGAATAATATGTGTTTCGTTCAAGGAATAAAAAGCCGTTCCCTATTTGTAATTAAGCCATTATTTTCTGCATGATGAGTCAGGATGCAGATAATCTGCCTGTAGCTGTACAAAACATGACTTTATTTCGTTTTGTATCACTAGCCTATTCAAAACCTTATTTTTTATTCGCGTTGTATCAGTCCAAACATTTTGGATTAACTGTATATTCTACCTTCAATGGAATCAAAATATTTGTCAACCACTGCAACGACAATATTAATAGAAGATTACATTTTTTTAAGAAAACGGTCACAGTTTGCAAGAGACCGCGCCTGTGATTATCTGTATCTGATCTGCCGCCCCGTAGTTGATACATTATTTGTTTTATCACTAAGCCACGGCTTCATTAATATTTTACATGCTCGACTAGGCACATGCTTGACAAAATGTATCATTTGAATGTAAAAAGAAGGTTCTGTTGGATCAATGCAATCAACATCAAAGTAAACGCCCGATGTCCAAACTATTGTCTAGCGCTAAGCCTGGAATTTATTTATTGCCGAATTCAGTTGACAATTGCAAATCATTTTTTTTTCCTTTGGTGATTTTCCGCTCATTCTCATTTCAGGAAAATCCTGCAGGGTACACTGATTTACGCCACTGTCGGTCCACTCGCTCTCGTTCTGCACGAAAATGAGTAGATGGCAGCATGGCAAAAAAGAAACAAGTGTTCAGTCAATTGGTAAAAATTCGAAAATACACAAAACATGCAGTGGAACATAACAATTGCAACGCATTCATTGGCTTTTAATTTACCGGCCGACTGTATGTAGTGGCTTTGTAGCATGAATACAGGCATTTGCTGTTGTAATGCTGGAGGGGAAAGATGAATTGTATGAAGATCGGCGGCAAGTTGCCATACAAGTTGAAGACAATTGGAAATTTTAAATTCGCCAAAACTATTTGTGGCATGAGTCGTTGGTATTTTACCACAGCCACCACAAGCTACTGCCGATCCGCCACTACGCCACTAAGCCTATATCGCAATGTACAGCACATTGTATGAGCAGAGTAGGTAAAAGGTACGAATTTCGAGTTGTGGCAATTGTTGCGGATAATACCACTCTTAGGCAGCCTTAGGGTCGCATTCGACTTTTTTGATCTTTGTCTGGCATTCATTGATTCCTTTTGTTTTCCGCACGGAGTTTTAGCGCAGAGCTACTGTGAAATAAATTTCATTACATTTCATTTTAATCTTGGCCAGGCTATTGATTCCGCTACGCCTACCCCATGGCAGAGGCGCGGAGCTCAAAGGAAGCGCGCCGACATGGACGCAACTTAATAACAATTGCAACAGTACTACATACAACAAATACAACAACCATAAGTGCATACATACACACATGTGTATTGTCAACAAAATCACCAGCAACAACAACAACAATCGCTGTATTGTTGGCGACAATTTTTGCAACCGTGCGGCTCTCAAGAATGCCGCCACCGTTCGAGCGGCTTGCAGTTTTTCCATCGCCGCTGTTTGCCTAGCTGCTGTTGACCGTGATCACCACATATACGCGCACACATGCAGGCTGAGTGCAACATGTTGCCTGCAGCATCTCAATGCCGGCCACTGAGTCAACAACACGCGTGTGAATATGTGTCTGTCTGCGCAGTGTGCGCAGTGGCCAACGTCGGCGCATAAAAATTTTAGCGACCTCCGTCGTAGTTTTAATTTACTGCTACTGCCTCAATGACTTCTGCTGCATTGCTCGCATCGCTGAGGTACGAGTATTCGCCACTTCCGTGCGTCGCCGTGTCCTCGTCATCGCCACACTTAAGCTATTTACTCACAGGTTTCTCTTCATTATGTGCCTACCCAATTTTTGCACAGGTCCAGCGGGCGCTCTTCTGCGTTGCTTCGGCTTGTAATCTTCGCCCTTAGCGTTGACTATCAATTGGCACAGTCCACAGTGTAGTGTCGCCGGTACAAAAACAAACAAGTATGCAAGAAGAAAAAAATCTTAACGAATAATACAAAAAGCAAATTTCTGCATCAGCAAACAATAAGTATATTTGTATTGTCAATGATGAGGCCTTGTGTGTCTGTATGTTTCGGATATTTCCATTTGTATTTCTTGCTTTCGTTGTGGCCATTGTGGCCGTGGTCAATGTTACCAGAGTCATAAATTATGACAAACAGAATTTTCTTCGTCGCTTTATTCACTTACTTATTATCTTGAGAGCAATATAATTGTTTCTTCTTTCAGAGCACATCTGGTGGCTACAGAAATTGATACACATATTTCTATCGCATAACGTCAGAGAATATCCTTACAAGCAAGCGCCTTTGCTTTTTATTTACACGGTCTTGAAAGGACTGCCGGACGGCTGTTAGCCTCTTGTCAGGTCATAACCTACTGTCATCTCATGGGAGCTGTTTGGGTATAACTTTTAACGATACATGCTGCCAGTGTAGAGAAGTTGACATGAGAGGGACGCTAGAACACTTCCTATGCCTGTGTCCAGGACTATCTAGAACTGGCTTTAAGTATCTAGTAGCTTCGGAGTTCAAGGAATTAGGCGAAGTATTAAACGTAGATATCAAGTCGCTCTCAAAGTTCGCAAAAAATGTTGACATCTTGTATGGCGGATACTTCATCTCAAACTAATCTGTACCTCGTTCTGACATTACTAAGAAGCTATGCTATCCAAGTAGGCCTTAGCTTGTGAAAGTAAAGACACTTGCCAACTTTATAAAAATACCTTCTTGTTTTGGATACTTTCACCAAACGCACGGTGCGCTCGATGGTTACTTCGACTTGGGTTTTGTAAGCCTGCAATAACTGTCATAAAGCGGATGGGCATAGCTAGAATTGTAAGACGCGATGTCGGATAGGCTCAGTTGGATTTAGGATGCGCATTGTTTGGCGTTTCTGAGACTAAACGTAGTGAGAAACCGATCCATAGTTGTACGAATTACCGACTCTGGTGGGAATTATGTCGATCGAGCATTGGACGCAGCGCGAGGTGTTCCGCGAACCGAACCATTAATTTGGTAATGGATTTACTCGATTTGGGTACGTTATTTCGAAGAAAGTCGGATCATTATAAAATAGAAAATCAAACTGAGTATGAATAGGGGCGGATCTAGAAATAGTTTTTTGGGGACAAATAAACATTTACTTGAAACATGAAGAATAGTAGTCTTTATATACATAGTTTAATGTCATGGTGGAAAAATCGACTTTCTAATCTATATAAATAAAAATGAATCGCCAAAATTTATGTACGCTCATAACTTTCCTACGACTGAACCAAATTTGATAATTCTTTTTTTTAAATGTTCGTTGAGATTCAGAAAACCTCTAAAAACAGCCCGTTTCTTTTTCTCATACAAACGAATGAATGTTTTTTCGTTAGTAACGCTAAGAGAACGGCTGAATCAATATTGATGAAATTTTCAAGAGAATATTCTGTGTGAATCGGGGAAGGTTTAGAAATAAAAAAAAACCTGTATGCTTTTCGTGAAGAAAGGTCGGAAAATTGGATTATTCCAAAAAGTTAATTTTTTCCATACAAAATTTTTTTTTAATTTTTTTGTTTTGTTTTTCAATTATTTGAATCGTTCAAATTTATCGTTTGCTTCAAAAATTTTTAAAAATTATTCAGTGAAATTGTTATGTGCGTTGCATACAAAGTGCGGTATTATAGGTCGCGATCAATCAGAAAGCGATAGTCACGATGTCACAGCAAGACACAGCAACGCATATATGGTGCTGTTAGATGCTAGATGTACTCTAATGAGTGCCAAAAGAGAGGTTTGTCGCACGCACACACTCGTCTTTAGATGGTGGAAGGTGGTTACACCAGAACAAATTGATGAAATCATTCAATAATGCGGCAATTCCTGATGCAAAGAAAGATCCAGTATTATACGAAGTGATGAAAACCAATAAGGTTCATGGACCTTGCGGACACCACAACCCCACTTCGGTTTGAATGTCTGTCAATAAATGCACGAAACAGTATCCACGTACTTTTCTTTCGGAAACACAAACTAGAAATGATGGATATCCACTCTATCGGCGTTGCTCACCAGGCGACAACGGCAGAACATTTAGCATTCAATTAAGAGGCGGGAGTATCGAAGTTGACAACACATGAATCGTACCATATTCGCCACTGTTGTCTAATTCACATTCAAAATTCATGTCAATATTGAGTATTGCAGTTTGGTGTAATCTATAAAATACGTTTGTAAGTATGTCACCAAAGGAACCAATATGGCGGTTATTGGTCTTGAACGATACGGTCGATACGTGAACTGCAATAAAACGCTTTGTAGGATATTTAGTTTGCAATTTATGAACGTTTTTCGACTGTTGTGCGTCTCGCAGTTCATGGAGAATGGCCAAAGAGTGTATTTCAACCCAGAGAATACAGTTTAGCCAGTGGAAACATCGCCAGCAACAAAATTAACATTGACGAGTTTTTTCTTAAATTGCGCCAGTGATTCGTTTGCGAGAACATTGCTCTATTCGGAAATACCTTGATGTTGTACATGGAATGCATCGTCGAATAGTTACGCAGAAAGCAAGGCCAACCAGTAGATTGACATCCAGGTGTCTTATGAACTAATTCCTTAGGTCGAATTTACACAATCCACCCGAAAAACAACAATTGTTTCTACGTTCGGTTGCTATTGTTTAATGTACGCGGTTCAACTTTATTTGAGTCATTGCTTACTGTGAATGGTTCGATGTGTGCAAGTTTTGGAGAAGTAAGCCAGCAAATACAAATGCTGGAACATGCCAATCACTGGAATGAAAATGAAGTTCGCATACTTCTCGCAATGTTAGCTGCCAAAAATACCGATGTTGTTGACTTCAACTGGAAGATTCAAAGTCAAGTTCCGGGAGACTTGCGCTCATACAAATTGATCGATCGTCTTGACTATGAAGACGACGCCGTGAATTATCCAGTGGTATTCCTAAATTCTTTGGACAGGCTTGGTATACCACCGCATCATTTGCGTCTCAAAGTAGGATCCGTCGTTATTATGTTTCCTAATCTTCATGCGACGAAACTGTGTAATGGGACCCAACTGATTGGGACGCACCTATCGAATACAAGGGGACAGAATGCTTGATCCTACGAATTCCTTTGAGTTCTAAAGATTTGCCATTTCAGTTCAAAGGTATTCCGATAGTCTCATAGTGTGAGGCATAAATTTGGAAATGCTATGTTTTTCACACGGCCGTAGCGTGCTCACGAGTTGGAAAACCATCTTTTCTGTACACCGACACAGAAACCGAAAAATGTTGTTTATAAAGCTGCGTTACATTAAAAAAAAAATGAAATGATAAATTTAACTTTCTTTTCATATAATTCTTCTGGAAGCAGCAAACTCAAACAAAAAAGGCAATTATAAATTGAAACACACGGCTGCGAAGAGTATCCTTACTTTTCCCACTTTTTCCTTATATTATTATATATTTCCAGATACTTGTTGTTGTTGCTTCAAGGCAAGTTGCCACAGTAAAAACACGCCGTAAAATATCAGAATACTCGATGCACAATGGTTTTAGCTGTCAATTGTTGGAAAGTTCCCTACCAATATAACATATTTTATATCGTTCATATTATATATAATATAGAGATAAACGACAATCAGTTGTTATTTGGAGCCTGGCAGTCTGCAAGCATTAACTTTCTATTCGACATTAAAGAATAGACGAATATACATATATACAAACTGTTGAAGTGACAACTTATTAAAAACGCCGGTGTTGCATAAAATTCAGTCAACTTTTATATATGAAACACACAAATGTATCTACATATTGCCCAATTTTACGTAATTAAAAGATAAACCCTTCCGGGAGCATGACTAATCACTTCTAAACCGTGTGTCAGCAATTCACATGCAAAATTTATGAAATAAATTTACTAAAATGCTGATCAAATCAATACGAATTAATTAAACGAAAGAGGCATGCGAGATAACGGCAACACACTGACAACTTTCCGCATTCGCTGCCGAAACAAAGCAAACAGTTTACAGTTATTTTCGCTGCACCGTTGCACAGTGGCTTTTGTTTGTTTATATGATAAGGTAAATTTTATGTTTTTCTTGCTGTTTGTGGCATGTTGCAAGGTGCAATCGCGGCGCGATATGTCAGCAAAAGTGCTGGCAGCTCAGATAGACGCAACGACGCGTCGGTAAACAGACCGGGCAGGCCGCTATTTAGATGTAAATTTAATTTATTGCACGGCGCTGCAACCCCTTCCCGGCACACTACACCCAGCCGCCTAGTTATATACCTCCACGTGGTGCATCGACCTCGTTGTCAGCCTTTACTTGCCTAAATACCTGGTGTGTGTGTATGCGGCGCATGTTCTTGTATTATATTATGTGTATGTGTGTGTGTGTGTTAGTGGAATGAAGTGAAACTAATTAATAAATTAATTACACCGCCACACATTGACTTTCAACATTTTTAGCGGCAGCAACAGCAGGAGTAGTGCATTTAGTTGGCTTCGATATGCAAAACTCGTTGCAGTGCCGAGTTGTTGGCGCGCGCATGCGTGAACGGCATTGCTGACGACAGCATTTTTTCCACGTTCATGCACACACAGTCAACTAACTGCTGCTTACTTTAAATACTTGTGGTTAATGTCGACTATAGTATAGTTTATTACTAATAGGTTAATGTATATATAAAAGTGCATATTAAAAAATAACAGAAATACCAGGGCCTATGTGAAGTAAATAAATTTTGAAGCTGACAATAATATTATCATCTTGTCCATTATTTAAACTTCCTAATAATACTATTCTTTCTAGTAGTATTCTAATTTACATGATTCCCATTCTAAAGAAAGGACTCGAAGACGTTTATTCGACATTTGTTATGGCCCTAGGACCGCGATAACTTCAGTTACTTTGAGGAATTTCATTTTATGCTCTAAACTGACGTTCCTTCGAGAAAATATTTAAGTTTCGGGAAGAGTTAGTAGCTTCAAGAAAGCAGATATGATAAATCAACTACCCAGACCATGACCTTTTCGAGGACTTCTAAGCTTTGCACTAAAGTGTGCTTGGAAAAACATACCACTGGCATTATCTGTGATCCAATCCAATGCTATAACCCGAAATATGGATTATCCTCCTGAGAAATTCAGTCTATGTCTATTTTCTTATGATTCCATGACTGATTCAGCCAAAATTGTAAACTCTCTGCTCCACCCTCGTAAGCGCGCGCATTCCAAAAATTCTTCAATTAATACCAGAACCCCTTTATCGCTCATACTGTCTGCATGCCTCACAATAGCGGCTGTGTGCCAAAATGCCGCTCTGTCGTAACAAACTTAATTAACCGTGGACGCCAGCGGCATAGTTGCACACACACACATTTACAGACTTCCACACACACGTACATTCCATCAGCTACCTTTAGCATTCCACCATATTCCTGATGGGTTTGCGATATGATAGCGCAGAAAGGAATTCAAAACTAAAATAGCATAATTGACCTATGCTATGCCATGCCATGCTATGCTATGCTAAGTAGGTGTGTATGTGTATTGGTACTCTTTTTGGCCTTTATTAATTAATTTACCAATTAAATCAACATGCAAATTAAACGTTCACTCGTTTCTATGTAACGGAATACTTTACATAAATAGCATTAAATTCATAATTAATGTTTCATAAGGACCCAAGTGGAGTTTCCATAAGCACTTCACAGCTGTGGTTAAGTATTATATTTGGGCATAACTAACTATGAATTGGTGTATATTAAGTTAGTGAAGTTTCTCATACTTTTAAGTGTTTCTCTTGGAGGGTTGTAATATTTATTTGAAAAGTAATGAAATTGGAGTGTAATCAAATCTTTAAGTTCGTAGAAATTAAATGGTTTGTTGAGGCTGAATATTGAGTATGCTAACTTAACCTGTCAACATCTTAATTTGGGTCAATTATTTGAACGAAAATTTAATTCACGTTTTAGTTGAAGTTTAAACTCTTAATGAATTTTTTCTTCAAGTCTAATACTTGTTAATGTTTCTCCAGGAATGATTCCGACTCTTATTGGTTTATAATATTAATTCTCTTTGTTTCTGCTTACAACGTACCCATCATTTTTGGCAAAAATTTTTTTGATCCGATGTATGGAACTCGATTTCTTTTGCATGGCCACCACGGGCACGCTTGCAGAAGTCCAGACGCTAAACACAATTTTCGACAGGTTTCAAGCGTAAGTCTGCCAATACTGCTGCAATTCCAAATTCGATACTCGTACGAAATTCATAAACCGTCGCTTGTTGGCACAGACCGTAGACTTGAAGTAGCCGCACAGGAAATAGTCTAACAGCGTCAAATCTGTCGACCGAGGCATTCAATTGACGGAGCTATTTCGTGAGATAACACGTTCACCAAATCTGGTTTTCTATAAATCGAATGTGACATTCGATGTGTGGCTTGTGGCACCATCCTGTTGAAGGCACATATTGTCCAAGTCCATGTCATCTAATCCGGAAAAAAAAATGAGGTTATTATTGAGCGGTAGCGATTTCCATTCACAGTAATGTGTGGATCTTGATCATCAAGAAGTACGGCCAAATGACGCCACCAGCTCATAAACCGCACCAATCCGTAATTTTTTCGTGATCCAATGAAGACTCAAGGAGTAAGAGTGAATTGTTGCCTGACCAAGGATGAATATTTCGCTTATTGACGAAGCCATTCAGCCCGAAATGAGCCGCATCGCTGAAGATGATTTTGCGATGAAAATCCGTATCATTTTCAAGTTGTTTCTCAGCGCAGTTCACAAACATAACGGTTCTGGTGGTCAATCAACTTCAGTTCCTGCGTCAATCTGATCTTGTAAGGATATAGACCAAGATCTTTTCATAAAATTAGTCACAATGACGTCACCAAGATGCCCAACGCTTGAGAACGACGTCTGAGAGACTGATTTGGATCCTCCTCAATTGATGCTGTAGCGGCAGCAATATTCTCCACACCACGGGCAGTTCTTTGTCCCACTGGCACGGAACCTTTTTGTACTGTGCCCGTGGATTAAAATTTTTTTACTAGACGCATATTTGTTGATTTGAGAGGACTATTATGACAACCATAAATTGGACGTAGCGTTCTTAAAATTTAGGCCAAAATCTCCGAATTTCGGTAGTAAATTTTAATATTTTCGACTCGTTGTTGGATCATATATTAATAGCAAACCTTACTGCAGAGAAATGTTAAAAGAGCGGGAAAAACTAATAAATCGAATTCCAAGAATTTAGATTTGGGGAAAAGCGAATTCTTGTCTATCAACGAACGCCTCTACCGCTCGGTTTTGAAAATAATGGGTGCTCTTTTTAGACGTGGTGTTTTCAATTGGAACTGCGCCCATCCTCTCTATGCAAGATTTTGGGGAAGGATCATTATTTGCAGTAATTAAAGCCACACGACCATGAAGCACGTCTGAAGTTCTGTGAATGGGCCCAAAACAAGATGGCCACCGATCCCGATTTTCACAAGGAAATTTTGCTCAGGGAGAATTTATAATGAAAATTGCCAGATTTTGCTACATGGATAGAATTATTGCTTCAAAAGTGAAGCGGGCCATAATGTTGTAGTTAATGGGAAACGCGCTAAAGCCATATTTAATGACTTTATCGTGAATGAATTGGAGAATGTTGATATGGACGTCCTTTGGTGCCAACAAGAGGGCGATACATATTACAAAGACAACTATTAGCTGATATCTCATGTGGCCACCAAAATCGTACGATCCGCTGAATTATTTTTTGTGGGGTTGTGGGAAATTTGTTTTGCGATTGTCTTACTCAGATAAGCCCTAGATGATTGACGCCTTACAAGAAAATTTTGGGCGCGCTAGTGCTGACTTACGTCCCCGATTGTTGCAAAAAGTTGTCGAGAATTAGGACTATTTGTTCAAGCTAGCCGGTTTCAACTGAAAAGAATTTGATAAGAAAGTTGAAAGAAACATAGTTGCAAACAACTCAATCAAGGTACAAATAAGGATTGAGACTTTCGGGAGAGATTCTTATAAAACTGCTCTTCATTGCAGTAGAATTCACAGAATTTTGTTCTATACTTAACGGATTTAATGAGAAATCATGCGATGAGGAAGCAAACAGGAAGCCTCAGAAATGATTTCAGCAAAAGAATAAATAAGCAAATGGCACCTAACAGTTGGAATACACAGTCACAACAAGCATGAATGGGTGCCAGGCAATCCAGGTAAGAAAACTAAGTGGTAAGCTGAAGAAATGACGTATATGGGAATCGAAGACAAGGTACAGCAAAGGACCGATATTGCGCTTGTAGGCATGGTTGTTGTTATTTTGTCTGATGATATTGTTGTTGTTGTTGTGATGACAATGCGCGAGTATGTCACACAACTCACGACACAATTGGCGAACATGACAACAAATAAAACAGATCGAAATCAAAACAGCGTTAGTTAACATGCCACCACAGGCAAAAGCAGCACAACAACAGCAACAACACGAACAAGAGCAGCCTCCTGCACACAGGCGATATGCCCCAAAGCACTGAAGCGCGGCTGGAGAGCAAACTTTTACCCACTCCAACTATATACATATATGAACATATATGTATGTATAGAAGTATGTGGCATGCACATAGTGACGTATAGTACAAACATATGTGTGGAGGAGTGCAGCGCATATAAGCTTCGATGGAAATTATTCATAAACGAGTGAATGCCGCAGCACCGGAACGGGTGAGCAAATAAACAAACAATGGCCACGGAGTGACAGCGCGTTTGGCAACAAAGGAGCGCACCCACTACCACGCGCACACACATACACACACAGACAGATACAGGCATACAATCATGCAACTCAACATATGCACAATCAAACCACAATAAGGATGTAGTCAGTCGCCTCCAACAGTGTCGATAACAAAGAGTTTACAGGAGCGCGCTCCATTGTTGCCGCGGTGGGTTGGGAGGAGGAGCGTGTTGGCGAAGGCGACTGATTGTCAAGCAAATCAGCGCGAAAGCTGCCAACTGATTTGCCTCTGAGGAACCCCCTACCATTCAGCGCGCATTGGACCCAATGCACATAGGCACATAAATATATACATACATATGTGCTTGGCGCGCGGCGATACGGTGGTACGGTGTAGTCACGGCATTTGTTGGCTGCCGCGGCAGGTAAAATGTCGTGTGGTTTTATGACTTCATTAGCACCGCTGACATTAAGGGGCGCGCTCAAAGCAATTTGCATACAGACATTGGCGCAAGCGCAAGCGCGGGCGCGGGCGCGGGCGCGGGCGCGGGCGAAGTGGAGGCGTGTGGGCCCTGTTGGCATTCGCTCTGCTCCATAATTTATTTAAATTAGAATGCACTAATTTTTGCAAAATATACATTTTTCATATCACTCAAGTGGGTCGTTTGTGTTCATATGCCGTTATGCGTGTTTGAGGGTGGGTGTCGGTAAACACGTGTGCATCATAACGATACAGTTTTTTATGGTAACTTAAGGTATTGGCTGACCAATGCTTTTCACGATTTTACGCTGAAAGGCTTCAAAGTCTGCTCGTTTCAGTTAAATAACGGCAAAAAAGTGATTAAAAATATCATTTTGAATATAATTTTGATAAATGGTTATGCGCCTCCGTCAGCGTCAATAATTGCCTTTGTTGGGAGCATTGGGAAAGTAATTTGCAAACGCGATGTGTGGAGCTGTGGAATACCTAATTTATCTTTTGCTTTTCTAACGGAAAGGAAAAATATATTTTGGCACCAGATATAAGATCGTTATTGGATATATTTGTGCCTACAGTTCATGAAGCCATCAATTGTTTTGTAATATTTTCTCTAGTTAACTTCTAATAGCCAAAACAAAAATTCGAAAGCATGAAATAAAATAACTGAAATCTAAATAATCGGCCTACTGAGCTTCTATTACCAACACCATCACATTACTAAATAATATTCGACCGAAAAGACCACGTCCAGCACGCAGTGAAGAAAAAATAGCAGCTGTAGCTGAGAGTGTACACGAAGACCGCCAATCGTCGATTTGGCGCCGTTCGCAACTACTCGGGCTGACGTATGGAACAACATGGCGCATTTTTCCAGATCTTAAATTGAAAGAGTAGCTTAGGTAAGAACTGAAGCTGCTCGACCTTACCAAACGACATTGCTTCGCTCTATGGAGAAAAATGTCAAGAAGATCCGACGTTTTCGAGCCAAATTTTGTTTAGCGATGAGACCCATTCCCGGCTCAATGGGTATATAAACAAGCAAAATTGCCGCATTCGGCACGAAGAGCAATCTGAGAAGATTCAAATCTTGCCACTCCCTCCAGAAAAAATAACAGTTTGGTGTGATTTGTTAGCCTGTTGAATCATCTGTCCATATTTCTTCAAAAATGATGCCGGTGAGAAAGTACTCATCAAGGGAAACCGTTATCGCAACATGAAAAACGATTATTTGATGCCTGGAATTGAAGGTCGTGATTTCAGGGGTATTTGGCTTTAACAGGATGGTTCACTACGCAAACATCGTATCAACCAAAGGATTTATTGAGAGAAAACTTCAGTGAGTAATTAATTAAGATCAATGGATTTATTGACAGAACACTTCGGTGAGTAGATAATTTCACATTTTGAGCCGGTCGTTTGGTCACAAAGATCGTGAGATATGCCTTCATTAGACTACGTGTGGGTATATGCAAAGTCTAGTGTCTCTCTTCGATTTAAGCCTTAACAGAAACCAGTCGAAATGCTCGAACAAGTCATCGAAAATTGAACTCAACGGATGGACCGAAATTTTAATGAGATTATCTTCAAAAAATAAAGGCCAAATAATGTTTTTCCGAGTGGTAATGAAAATTTCTCTTTAATTTGGAAGTTTCTGCGTTTTTTGTTAAAAGAAGTAGAGAACCTCGAAATGGATATTTATAAAACGCGTTTTATGAACTTTCTTTTAAAGTTTTTCAGTCAACAATATATGTTTTCTTTGAATTAGCAGTAATTTGCCATCAAGTGACGATCTAACCACGTTCACATCTTTTTTCCTTCACATTTAGTCTGAGTTGAATCGTTCTCACTGTTACTCTCAATAATTTCCAAAATTATCCAAAAAACTTTCTGATTGTTTCGAAAAAATCTAATTTGAAACTGAAATTTGTCCCTAGAGTCTGACAGTTTGTCAGCAATTTTAGTGAAATTTTGAGACTTTCGGTATAATTGTTTGATTATTTTCCCTAAGGAACCTGAACCTAAGGTAATCACGTAGAGTTGCAAGCGCGAAAAAGGTGTCAGAAACCTCATAATGACTAGACAACTAAATATCGGTGACGAAAAGGCCGATGTTTACCATAATATTAGATATGCAATTATCTTAAAAACAGGAGCACTTTAAATAATTTCATTAATAAGGCAGTACGCTCGACGCTTTGAAATCTCAAAATTTTCTAAGATATCCAGGGCAGCAGATTTTTTTGTTTTCCAATAGCTATGTAGTCTATTTCTTCTTCTCAGACCTTAAATTTGTTCAAACTGTTCGGTATGAGAATTGAATTAGGACCTAGTAGGGTAGGGTCGTTGTAACCAACCAATTTCTGACCATTTAAAAAAATTTTATGAACTTAAGGTATCCCTGAAGGTATCCTAAAATATCTACTGCTGCGAAAATATTTTTATTCAGATAGGAAATAGTTGGAATAACACTATTCTACTAATTTTTCATCAATAAATGTTCAAATTCAAAAACAAAACGCGCAAATAGAGTTGTGCCTCTAGCCTAGCTGTCCAAGGAATCTAAGATCGCAAAATTAACGATGCCATGTATTTTGTTAGGCATACATTAATTTTTACTATTTTATATGTAAAATATAACGCTGTTGATGCTTTGGGTTCACCCTACTTCGCTCGTATACATACATATGTATATGCATGTGTGTAAACACCGGTGTACATTTAAACGAAAATCGCTGACACACATTGTTAAGTGTAGATCGGTAAACGAAAGTCAATTCCGAATTGTCGGGTGAACATTAAATTTAATTTAAAGTCAGCAATGGTGACAACAACACAGCAATCAAAAATCAACTGCTCACGACAATGTCAATTTGACTGCAGCGAATAACGATGATCAACAACAGACGGCTGGAGTAGCACAGGCAGCCACCAAAACAACAATAAACGCAACGGCGCAGACAGCAAAGCAAACTTAGATTGAGCGACGCCAATGCCTGCAGGCGCAGTGCCGTTGCTGCGAATGAAGTTGCACAGCAATTGCTGCTGCTCTGACATACGCTGCAACAACGAGTGCCACATTCAGCAGCGGCAGCCTACTCAGGCCGTTGCTGATGAAGACGTCCTACACACATCAGCAGTTGTGCATCTCTGCATGCAACACACTCGCCAGCAACAACAGGCCTGCCAATCGGCGTTCCAGCGCAGCAACCAGGTGGAGTGTACCTATGCTCTCGTGGAAGCACGAGTATGTCGCTGTCGCCAGCACCAACTTGGTGAAAAGCCGTCCGATGTGGCATTGCTGCACTTTGGTAGTCAAATCAGCGGCAAGCATGGCTAAAATTTAGCGGTGATGAATTAGTAAGTTGCCATGTCGTCATGACACACAGCGGAGTGCATGCAAGTTAATTTTGTCTACATTAAAGCCAAGGATCAGCAGCGCGCTCATTTGCTGTGCTTAAACCAAAAAAATAGTGATATAGGAGGTGAAATGCAAAACTCAGGCGAAATGTGGCAAACGTGCGATTAAATGGCAAAAATTTAATTGACAAATCGCCATTGTCGTTGTCAAAACACAGCTCGTCATCGCTGTTGTCGTTGTTGTTGTTGTCGTTAACTGAAATGCCTCCCGACATGAGGAAATCATGATGTCTCATTTCGCGCAACTCACTCACGATCACTGGTTTGTGCAATTGCTAATGGTTCGCAACTTGGTTGCGCGCTAATTAATTGCTGCCAGCAGCAACAACAGTCAATGCAACTGCTGTCAATGCGCATGATTGACTTTCGCCGTCGCGTGTGCATACAGACACCACTTTACATATGTACAAGTATATTAGTGCGCGTTGCGTGATCAATTGAAGCGTATGATCGCTTGACGTTGCACGAACGCGAAACGGCGCTCATTCACACTGTCAGCACTCAAGCACACACTCAGAGACTTGTGCTCGTGTGCAGCAGATCTTATGTGTGCGCACATTCGGATTTATGCATTTGCAGTGAGAGTGGGCAGCGAAGTGTCAACATTTTCTTTTATTAATAAAAGCGGGCCAGCTTTATCGATTTTCGATCTGTGAACGTGCGAAAGATCTTAAGATGGCGAAATCGTATAATTACGTATTGAAATACATAAATAATTTTAGTTGACAAGAAATGACAGCTGAAAATTCACATTCACTTCCTGCTTCACACGTGTCGATGAAGATTTATGTTGGCTGAGTGGGCCGAATGCGGAATTTCAGGCGATCGCTGATCGCTGATAAGATTGTGTGCTTGGCGCAAGTTTATGTGTATGTATGTATTTATGTATCTATTGAGATGTTGGACTTTTGGACTTACGTAAGCGTAAATAAGAATTATTTATCTCTCATAATCCTAGTGCTATTGACATATACTTACAACAACTTTAATATGGATTTTGTGGAATTATTAGATACTTTGCCTTTAAATACGGTTACTTTTGAATTTTATCTTCAATTCCTCGTTTATAGTTATTGTTAGAACTCACTTAACTGAAGTTTTTCCCAGTTTAATTTAAAATGCTTTGAAAGCTTTGCCTAAAATTTCATCACCTTTTACTGAAGATCTAAGGAGCTCTTATATCGTTAGCATATGATAACCACATCTCCCTTCATTTCTCAGAGCTTGCAGACATTTTTAATAATGTAAATGGTGCATTTAGAGCTTGTTTGATATATGTTTCTAACCTTAGCTGGATCTCGATAATGTACTCCCAAAGGGTAGAAAAGAAACCTGCATATGGAAGGCATCCAAAGAGCAAGTATATCCATCAGTGGAGCTCTTAGAATAACGCCAAGTCAGATTCTACACATTATTTTACATTTGCTTTGTAATCACATGACAGCGAAGTCAGCCCTGAGACTGAGGGAATCTCTCTATTAGTCATCTATAATAAAAGTATGCCAAGCTGCATAGTGAATTTCCGTTTCTCCCAATACCATGGATATGAAATAAAATAGGCTAGTTACTAAAGTCTCTTAGGGTTTCATCAAAGATAGTTGAGGAAGTCCACACTAGATAATTGAGCGAGAGGTGTTTTTCTTTGAGGTACTAAAATTTCTTAGGGTTTCATCAAATCTATATTCTAATTTACGAGAAACCTGCAATGGGTTCCAAAACATAGTGACATTCATGGTAACTCTAAAGCAGATGAACCAGCCAGAGCAGGCCCTATCCTACAATTAGAATCCGGAAAAGAGGAAATTTATCGACAAACATGTTATAGATATAGCTGAGTCTCAGTGAAGTCCATCCCTAATTTGGATTCGAAAGGAAGGCCGTCTTTTTGGTCTTTTCCGATACCAGATAGAGTCTGCACTTGACGCGAATTTTAACAGCCTCACTCTTGATACCTCCTCCAGTGTATCATACCTGGAGGACCCCAGATGCTTACAGTGTAGTCTTGTCAATACTGGAAAACTGCTCAAAAGGTGTTCCATTGTTTTCTCTGTTTCATCCTGCGGAAGTATAGCGCCACCAGACAGTGAAGAGTAAATATTCCCATCACGTTCCTACAGTCGTTTCTATCGAGTGCCAATAGGAATTTTCTGTACTTCCGATCAATCGTTTTGCACATGACTTTTGCAGTTTTTGCTACAGGGTAGCTCATTCTATCAGGTTTTGATTTTCCTTACCACACTTCTGTCCAGGTCGTCATATAGGCAAAACATGGGTTTTCCTAATGTTGAGCACGTTTTCGGGTGCCACTGAGCTATGCTCGAAAGATCTTTATGTAAATTCTCTTGCAGCCAGTAGTCGTCTCTCTCCGATTTTGCTGCGCAATTTTCAGAGAATAGGTCTATAAGTGGCAGGTTAAGTACCAGTTCAAGAGCCGTTGTTGTTCTTTCAAAGAAATCAGACTTCTTACTTTTTTCCTATCAAAAATAGTATCGATACCATGGTTTTTTTTAAAACTCTTAACTCTTAAATAATTTCCCTTTTCATTTATTTGATCCAATCAAAAATTCAAAATATGTTCTCAGACACTTTTTCTGCTATGGAATGAGCACCTAAGCAAAACGGCGCACAGTGGCATTTCGGCGGAAAAAATAGGATTTTTCCACTTTCCAATTTCAAAACTTTAATGTCTTTGGTTTGTAAAGAAATATTTGGATAAGAAAAATTCAACAAGGTTTTTTATAAAAAGTGAAATTTTATAGTTAAAAAAACTAACAGAAGTCGACGGAAAGTTATTCAATAAAATCAGATTAAAATTATTGTCCAAATAAAGAATTTTTTTTTGTGTGTACGTTTATAGCTATGACTTTTCTTTTTATTTTTTAGTGAAAATATAGCACCTACTTGTTTATAAAAAAAAAGATTTATTGAAAATTGGCAAAGGAAGCTAATTTTTATAATTTTTTCAAAAATTATACTAAAAAATATCAACTTTTCATTTTTTCGATGGAAAAAAACTGTATGTGCTTTGCCTTGCTTAGCCCTCTTACTATAAAAAAATGAAAGTTCCAAGTCTGTACTTTCAATTATAAACAAAAAAACAACCGCCAATTACCGTCCCTTTCAGTAATATCGATTTTAATTTCAAAAGTCGCTTCCAATATTTCATACAAATGGTTAAAAAGCCAAAAAATGTAGTATACTTTCAGGCGCTCATGTAAAGGGCAAGGAAAATTAATGTATTACACACAAGCTCCTTTTTTACAATGCTGGATGGTAAAACACGCTCAGATAGTGACACATACTACTGCAGCAGCAGCAGTATGCTACATTTGTATGGCGAAACCTACTGAAATATGAACAACTTAGAGTTAGTTTTCCATGAAAACAATTAAACCTGAGGCATGTGAATTGGGAATTTTTCATCCTTACCATGCTAGAATCAAGTTTATGGAACGTATTAAATTAAAATACAAAATAAATTGAAAATACAAGCGGCCTTTAAAGATAAAATGCGGTTGCGAGTTGATTTTGTTCAACAAGGTACAGGAACTTCTAACGACGGGAACACGTCAAGGCTTTTTTTTTAAACCCACAAATGGTTGCGGATATTACTGGCGTCAATGAAGAACTTATCAGTCGATTCAGGATAATTCTTCAAATAATTACATGTGGCGAAAAAATTGATAGTGACAAATTTAAATTATATACGTCGGACCACTGCGAAACTGTTCGTACAAAATTATATAGTTGGTTTTATATGCCTGTTACTGTGCACGAAGTACTAATGCATGGTAAGGATATAAGGATGCTGCCGTATTACCAATAGGAATGCTTTCAGAGGAAGCCGAGGAAGCCAGAAACAAAGACTACAGGAAGTATCGATTGATGTTTTCGAGAAAGTGTGATCGAATTTCCACAAATACTTATGTCTTCAACAGACTTCTCATAACTTCGGATCCTTACATAAGTAGCTTAAGGCGTCATTCGACCAAAATTTCCTTAGAAACTAGATCCCATTGTTAAAAGATATGGTGCTTGCATAATATTACAAATAAAAACTAACACAATTTTTCCCACTGTTACATATTCAATTAAAACATTGCATATTATATTGGATTTTTTATAAAGTTAAAGAGTATAAATAACGTCACTTTGCGTTTAAGTTTAATTTTTTTTCATCAGGAGAACTCAATTAAGAAGTGGTCCCGAATTTCAAGTCCCTAGGTCCAAAAATAACATTTTGGCAATTGCAATTGTATGGGAGGTGGGTGTGGCAGTGGGCGGTTTTTCCAAGATTTTTTCAAAATTTCTTGATTTAGTCACAAAGAAGTGTTCTGCAAAGTTTCATTGTGGTACGACCACTCCTTCTATTTTTTCCAAGAAATGTATGGAGCGGTGCCACTGTGCGGCCTTCACATTGGCGGGTAGGTATAATACTAATTCCTAAATATCCATAAATATTAAGAAGTAATTTTTCAGCTAGAAAATCCTTCGCTAAATAAACAACTGCTCTTTCATGTCCACCCTATGGTAGAACATGGCCGATTTTGCATACTTACCATTCGTCTTTCAGAAAGCCATGCCACCAAACGGTTAACCTAAACCTTCTTTTGGATAATTTCTTATGAAATCAAAGTATTAATAAAATTTTCTTTTATACTTACAAACCACTGCGATTTAATCAATCTAACGTTGCCTTGCTGCAGTAAAAATAAAAACTCAGTTTGGTTTAATTTTTTTGAAGATTCTCTTTTTTAGTTTTTATTTTACTTAGTTGAATTTTAATAATTTTATATTTTCTTTTCAAGTATTTATTTGCTTTAAATATCGAATTAGATTTGATTTGATTTCATCCATATATAACTATGTATTGTATGCATTTTTAGTAGGTATTTATGTATATACGGAATATTATGTATTTATGTAGTGGTAACTCACACAAAAAGGAAACATTTTCAGTTGCTGATAGTTTACATTAGTTGAAACATTAGATTGCTTATTTTTTCCATTTTTGTAATTTCTATTTTTTTTTTAGTATTTTCATTTTTCTTTCGTTCTTCGTTTACACTTTCAACACGCTATACGCTTTGCATGCACTGCAACAGCAAGTACCGTTAACGGGAACAGTTTTCTACAGATTTTTTTAGTTTTCATATGCTTTACAAATTTTACCGTTAAATTGTAATGATTGAATTTGCATTTATTGTACATAAGTAAGTATACATGTATGTGAGTGGGTGTGTATGTGTGTAAGCATGCCGAAGTGTATATTGACGAATTGCTTTAGCTTTACGACGCTGCAGTGAAAAGAAAGATGCTTCTACGAGTATTGGAAAAGTGGGCTTTTAGGTTTGTGTGTGTGACTTTGAATGTGTCTGTGTGTCTATGTGTCTATGTGTGTGTGTCTAGGTTGAAACGCATTGGTAGTAGTTATTGATGTAATACCGTTATTTATATAATATTTAAAATATTTATTATTGCAATTAGTTAAATTCATTTAAGGACTACAAATATACATTTACAGTTACACATTAATTTACTTTGCTGTTGCTTGCTTTTACTCGTTCATTTAGGTATGTATATGTATAGGTATTTATGGGTAAACTTATTACTTATGTAAGTACACTGCACTTGCTTACGGATTCACATAATTTAAGATGCGCTGTTGGTATATACATTTGTATAAGCATGTGTGTATGTGTGTGTCAGTATGTATGTATATACACAAGGGTTTGTTTGCTTGCTTAGCTTCGCTTGTTTGCCGAAGCATACGTTTTAACTGAATTAATATTACATAGCCATACATGCATTTACATGCTATTTACACACACATATGCCAGTATTAGTATGTATGTGTGTGTACTCGTATTGCTGCATTATTCATTCGACAATTAATCTGCGCATAGATTCTTACATTTATTAGGACTAGTCTTTGGTAGCATCAGTTGCAATTGTTGTTTCGTGTATGAGTCTGTCTATGTATGCATGTGTGTGTGTGTGTGTGCATTACTATTTATTGTTAATTGTTGCTGTTGTTGTAGTTGTACAATTTTCAACTAATTACATAGCGAAATTACTACAGTTACTTAATGCTTTGCTGTGTTGTACTTGAAACACACGCACAGTCGCGTTAGTTGACTGCACTTAAGCTCGCATGTGTGTGTGTATAAATGCTTAGGTAAACAAATAGAATTAGCTTAATTTCGTTATGTATGTTGTAGTAATAGTAGTAGTAGTTGTTGTAGTATGCATGTTGAACTCTTGAAAAGGAATGTTTGTGTTTTGGTTATAGTTTAAATAGTTCCTACTAATGAAATACGCTCTTGCCATGACCTTTGTTTTTGTGGAAGGCAGTCATGACCAAAGCTTAGCATAATAAATATCACTCTGATGAAATACTTAGTAATTAGTTACAATAGTTTCACTTAGCCGCTATTACAAACACACTAAACATAAAATTTATTTAGATACATGCTACATTAGTTGAAGTGATGATTTTGGACAGTTTTGCTGCTGCTTTTTGGCCCGAGCAGCGCACTAAGTCTTTAACAGCATTAATTTCTTGCTACGCTTAATTACTTATGTAAATATTATATATATGTAACTGGTTTTATATATACATATATGTATGTATATATATTTAATGATATTATTTTGGAAGTTTCTTTACCGTTATGCACTTACAGCTATTTTTTATACAGTTTTTAATTATTTACAACAAAAATACAATTCACTTACAGTTAGTTGAGGAATAAAAAAATATATTTACAAACAGTTTTTAGCATGAAAAAAGAGTTTCTATACAACATTTAAGTACCTACTTAGTATACAAGTCATGATAGGAGCGCTGTGCCTAGGCGAGATGGCGCAAAAGTCTAGGCAAAAAGTCTAAATAAAGGGTACACACGCTTTAAAATATTTAGTTTAAAAATTGCTTGCCGTATTTTATGCATAAAAATTTAAAATTTTTGTGTTTCAAATATTTTTACGCGCAAGAAAATTTAGTTGCGATAATTTTTTTTAATTTTCAAAATTCTTTTCAAATCAATTTAAAAAAATTTTTGAAGAAATTTTTTTAAACAAATTTACAGTTTTTTTTCAAACAAATTTTCAAAACTTTTTTCAAACAACCAAATTTTTATACAAATTTATTTTTTTTTTTTGTAATATTTTTTTTTGCTATTTTTTATTGTGATATACATAATCTACATTTGACGTATTTATTTACTCACAATAATCTTAATGGGTGTTGAAAATGAGTTTTTTTCTAAAATTTTAAAAATTTTTTTTTGAAATTTTTTTCAGCGCTGTTAGTCATTTTGAAATAAATTTTCAATATTATTATTCTTTTTACAGCGCCGTGAGCTACCTTTGATCCATTTGTTTTCAAAAACTTTTTTTCAAATTTTTTTTGCAGCGCTGTTAGCAAATTTTTTACAAATTACTTTACAATTACTACTTAAGCAAAAATTTTTTCAGTGTACTTAGCCATTTTGAAATAAATTTGCGGTATTATTGATTTTTGTTACAGCGCTGTTAGCTGTTTTGACATTTCTGTTTACTCACAACAACATTTTGCATTGCTTGGACTGATTTATTTATTTTTCTGCCACCAGTTTTCGACACTCTAGTAAATTTAGCATAAAAAAATTCTTTTTTTCAAAATTAAAATTTAATTTTTATTTTTTCAAAATTAATTTCTATGATTTTTTTACATTTTTTTTATATAACAACCGTTTGTGGAGTTGAAGTAATTTTTTCTAATTTCAATTAATTTCTGCTTTATCAATTTGTGGCAATATTTCGGTTTAGCAATTTTTTCGTTTAAATATAATTTTTCGCAATTTATTTACAAGCACTTGCCACGCATTTTGCGCTGCTTTAACTGTTTTTGTTATCACTTATATTCGTACAAATATTCACTTGTCTATTTTTGGTCATAAAAATATGATTTTTTTCGTTCTGATATGATTTTTTCACGCACTCATGCAATCATTTTATAGTCCTCTTTAACTGCATGAGTTGCTGTTATTTTTTCTGCCATAAATTACCACTTTTTTATCAGTTGATTAAGATTTTTACACGCTCAGCAAAATGTATGCTCAAATATGTGGATTTATTTTATGGATTGATATAAAAATGCCTGTCGGTGAGTGTAACTTTGAACATGCGAATTATTGCTGACCACGCACTCCGTAAGAAAATACGTTTTTCTAAATTTCCAGAACTTTCAAAAATAATATAAGTTTAGTCTCTCTCAAAAAACTGATTTTTGAACTCAAAACTCTACTTTTTTGTTAACAACCCTTGCTTATAGTTCACCCAAGCTTTCCTGCTTCAGTTGTATTCACATTTTGATTGGAAAGAATGAAAGCTTAATGAAAGCTCTAAGTTAACCCTGGTAGTTTTCAGTGCTTCCGCCTTCTCAAAGAAACTCTGAGAACCAATATTTCATAATCAGTTACTCTAAGCTCTCATGCGCGAAAAAAACACTTTCCATTAATTTAAGCTCTATGAGATCCAATAACAGATAGCACGGCAGCCGCACTTTGAATTCCTTCATTGTTTTGTTTTTGTATCAGCCGAAGCACGAAACTGCGTTGGTCACGGTGTTTTGCGCCAAAGAAATCCCATCAACTGCACAAGCCAATTGAGTTATCTTATCTTATTTCGGAGAGGATATGAAATATGACAGCAGAATGAACCGACTAATGAAGAAGGAAATGCAGCGAGCCAGTCTTTTTTCCAAAGAACTGGTTGCGAATTAACGGAAATGAGTGCAATTGACATAAAAACCAACACATAGCCTTTGGAAATGCTTGAAAATGCCAAGCGCCACGAGTAGCAGTTTACTTTTTTATAAAGAATTCCTCGTTCGTTCAACAGAAACCCGGCAGTAAGAAATCGTTTAATTTCACTGCGGGGTTCTTATGCGACTTAACAAGTGCATAAACGTGAGCTTGTGTGCACGCGTGCGTGTGTGTGTGTGAAAGACGCTGCTCACAAAGGACGAAACGTGACTGACATGCTGATGTCATTGCTGGTAGACAAATGCACACACATACACATGCAAACAGTTATGCCGCCAGCGAAATGCTGCTGCAACATTTATTTTTCTCAATGTTTTTTTTTGTTTTTATTTTTCAGTGAAAGCACTCATTCTTTATTTCTTCAACACTTGGCTACGATTGTTACTTTTTTAGTTGTTTTATTTGTTTTTTTTTTTCTCACTGCCTCTTGAATGCTGCACTCGCACCGGAAGGCCTGCACGTGTGTGTGTATGTGTGAATGTGTGTGAGCGCCTGAAAATCAGCGTGTGTCGCCAGTCGGCCAGTGGTTACTACTTTCCAGTCGGCAGGACTATTGGCATCCACACAACACACGCGCATGCCGACAAACACACACACGGTCTGATGTTGTTGTTGAAGTATGTGTGTCTCCAGTGGAGTATTTTTAAGGATTATGTCTTGCCATGATACCATCGTTAAATTGCGACTGTGAACGTGTGCTTAGAATTTTTGATCGCTGATAATTTGTATGATATGCTGGCGATTGCGAGCAAAGGCAAAAGAAACAACGAAAAAGATACGGAAAAACATACGGGATTGTTAGAGATTTGACGGTTCTTATGGGTGCAATTTAAAGTGGATTGTTGTGCACGGCAGGCATACAAAAAAATACAAAAAGGCTAAGACAACAACAAGAATGCAATCGAAAAAAACTCAAACAACTTTACATGCCTTGGACGTATAAGCACGTCGCAATGCTGAAAGTATCCGTTTCAATTCCCGGTAAGTACTCAGTACTCAGCATATGGTGGCTGCCAAGCCAATAAATATTTATATGCGTCGATTTGTAGGGAAGCGGTTCCAGGAAAATTTTGCGCTAGAAAATGTTTCCAAAACGGCAAAAAATTAACTACTGACGAGCGTGTGCGTAAAGTTGTAAATACTTGTCACTAAAAAGACGCTGTCGACTTGCCTCTCGGAACTCATAAATAAGTGATTGCAGACTAGAGATCTATATCAGTTGCTGTGTCCAATCAATAAATAGAACAACTTATTTGACTCACAGCAGTTGCTTTGCCACTTGAGCTGGCGTCTTGCTTAAAGTGTGTGAAATAGATTTGTATGTAAATAACTGTTAATTACTTCGTTAATATACGAAAACATGTGCGCTTCGGTTTTCAAGAGTTTTTGGAGACAGCTGCAGCTGTTGCATGTGTCGTTGCGAAACTGCTGGGACAACTTACACTGTTTCCAAAGAGTTTCTGTGATATGAGCGAGTATAACTGAGAGACAGAGCATAACTGTGAGAGAGAGAGGTCATAACTGAGAGTCTCAATGGCAGTTTTTGGAGATAATACTAAACTTTCCACCTACTTATTTGGTTTTGTAATAATATTTACGTTATGATATGCAAGTCTAAATGGCCTCGCAGAACGGAAAATACTGTCTGACTTCATCACCAGATTTCCAAAGCAAGAATGTGAGACAAAAGACTAAGAAATCATATCAGAGATTCAAAAAAGACAACTTGACCCTCAGTTTACAAAAAATATTTTGAATAAGAATCAATTTCACTCGTTTGGGACGTAACTCTTTCGGGGTGCGTTAGCAATCTTTCGCTGATAATTCTTCAAAGCAAACCTCGATTCTCACATGATCTACATTTGGACAAAATAACTGCTTTCTCGCTACACTAAGGTCCTCAAAATTTCATTTTATATTTACAAACAGGAGCGTTTCATAAACCAGCTTACTTTACTTGGCGCAAGCTTTGTCTCACCGCGCACTGCACCAACACATGCCCACCGCTGGCGCGCTCAATGCCATATCCAATCATTCTTTAATTGCTCCGAGCTGCATGATTTCGTCCAAACAAATTCGGTGGCCTCCACTTCGCGCTGTTGCCGCTGCAACTGCTGCTGATGCTGCTGCTGCTGTTGTTGCCGCTGATAATGGTCGCGATACGGATGCACCGGTAGCAACGTCATTGCGCCGCTCAACGTCGCGGGCATACGACTTTTGTACGCTTTCACTCAGCTGGCCACCACAATTGTTGCATTCGGCCAACGACATGCGGACTCGTCACACATTTCGCCAGTGCCGCGCCGGCTCATGCCCACACCGACACCAACCACACCCGCGCCGAAGCCAACTGTCACACCATCGGACACATTGTAGGCCGCTTGCTGCTGGTGCTGTGAGTGTTGTTGTTGTTGCTGCTGATGGTGGTGTTGCAACGGCTGATGTTGCAGTTGCAGCGTGCGCGATTTATTGTTGTTCGCCACCGTCACCGGTAGGGTTGGCGTGTCGGACAGCGATGACAGCGACGAGCTGTGTTGGCGTTGATGTTGCAGCTGCAATTGCAGCTCCTGCGGTTGATGGTATTCGTGCTCGTATTCATAATCGGGCGCGCGCTGATGACCGCTGATGCTGCGGTGTAGCGACGCTTGATGCTGTTGATATGGATGGTGGTAGTATTGTTGTTGCTGCTGTTGCTGTTGTTGGTGTGGCAGCTGTGGCGGCTGCGTGGCATTCGGCGTGACCGCGTTCGAATGCAGGGGTCCCGCTGATGCGCCCATTGCGGTCATTGTGGTCAGCGATGAGGCGGCCGACAGCGATGGCTGCTGCAAGCCGCGCACACTATCCGCTGGATGTGCTGTATAAATATTGCTGCGGCGCAAATGATTGTTGTTGTTGCTGCCGTTGGTGCGCTTGTTGCGTGACCACCATTGCACATGCGTCTCTGCGTGTGTGTGTATGTAGTTGGGTACAGCGCGCACCAAAGGCAAATTACACACAGACGTGACATGAAGTGAAGTGTAGTGAAGAGAAGAAAGGGGGGAGAAGAGAGTTATTGTAGTTTCAGTCAACTAAATGCATTAAATTTTCGGTTAATTCAATTTCGTTTTCGTTTAGTTTTGGGTTTGTGTGGTTTTAATTTTGAATTTTTGGGAGGAGGTGAGCACGCGCTCAGAATTTCTCAGTGCTGCGCGCAGCCACCATAACCGCCGCTTCAACTATGGGCATATCAGCTTCTTCGACCGGTGACGCATCAATCTCCAGCGTCGTCGGCTCTTCGTAAGCCACCGACGATTCGGCATAACTGTCACTGCAAATGCTCTCATCATCGCCCCTTCTACTACTGCCACTACCACTACTACCACTGTGACTCGCAATGCTACTGCAGCTCCGCCGCTCGATCACCGCATCGTGATGCGCCTCCCTTGGTGGCGATGGTGGCGGTGGCAGCGAACGCGTAAACATATCAATACGTTGTTTTAGTAATTTTTGCTTTTGTGCCGCCTTGGTCAGTGCCACTGTGCCAGCGTGCACCGTAGCGCTGCTGTAGTAGCTTGGTGGCCGATATATGGTCGACAGACTGGTGCGTTGCGTGCTTTGGCTGTCATTCGTCAGCGACGAGGAAGAGCAACTATTGCTCACATAATGCATTGGCAGCGGTTGAGGTAAACGCTTGTGTTGTTGTTGTATTGTTTGATGATGTTGTTGTTGTTGTTGGTGATGGTGTGCTGTCATGGCGTTATGGTGGCTAGACAACGACGGATACTGTGCGTGTAGGTTACGGTAGGCAGTGGGATACAAATGTCGGTGGTGTTCGTGTACATATTGGTTGAGGTTTTGGTTGTGTTGGTGTTGGTATGGATAATGATGGTTAAGGTGTTGGTTATATTGTAGTTGTTGGTTATTGTGATGATGGTGGTGGTGGTGGTGTTGTTGTTGGATATAGGGTGTCGGATCGTCGTCAGCAAGTTTAGTACACTTACCGTTACGGTTGTTCGTGGGTTTTTTCCTGCAAGCGAGAGAGAAGCAGAAAAGTGTTGTTAGAGAGAGGGCATGATAGGAGTAGAAATAGTGTTTTAGGGGCGATCTTAAGCTAGGTTAGCATATTTGTGTTCATAAATTTATTATTTTTCCAAGAGTTGCAACCGAAGTTTGAGTTAGTGAACCTGAATGCAAACAAAAAAGATTTTTTTCTGAGGAGGGGACTACTGAAAATGATTTGTACCTTCGTTTGAGCGGAAATATTGCTCAAGATCATCGAGGAAACCTTCCGGTATATGAAAAATTCTGATTCTAATATCTTAAGCACTGCGCTTCATGGAATTTTTTTTTTATTTGAAGTTGCTTGAACAAAGAAACATTTTTTTTTTAATTTCGAAAACTGAAAAAAATCCATTGTAATAATTTTTTCTGGTCTAAACGTAAGCATATTGCGTATAAATATATAAAAAAGGTCAATTAAACTAACAATAGCAAATATCCCTTGCCTTTCTGAAACACTATAGCCTGCGCTCGAAGGTTAATTCGTGCAATTATCCTTTCGCTTGCATGTATTTTATTTGAGGTTATGTCTATACATATATATCCTGTTTTCATATTTCACAGAGGGTTGCCACTCTTCCATTTATAATTGGTATCACATTTCTCAACTAATCCCCTCATAATTGGTTTCAAACCTCTACCTTTTTATAGACAGGGGTGTATACTTTTCTACCTTATATGCCCATGAATGAAATGCAGTCACCCCAAAAGGACTAATATCATAATTCAGTCACGAATATTTATACTTTATAAAAGTGTATAGTGTAATGTGAAATTGTAATTGAACTCACCTTCTGCAGCGCACAACCGTCACCATGACAATCGCTCCCAGCAATGCTGACAGCACCGAAACGATAATCAGCGTCAAGGGCCAGCCCAATTCGGAAGCTTTTTCTGCAAGCGAAATAGGAAAAAAAAGAGTAGAACATAAGCGGAAATTAGTTATGGTATGCCATATCCGGCGGAAAGCAGAGATAACCAAATCCTTTACGAGCTTTCATGCCAAATGCATGGCCCAAAATGTTAAAGGGCTAACAGGTACACACACATACATACAAACAAGCACACAAACGCAAGCAAACATATATTTATTGAACATATGCATGTGCGTGTGTGTGTTTGGACGACAGACATACAAGCACATTTTCACAGCAAACTTCATATCGAAAACCAATCCAATACACCTGGTTGTGAGTGTGTGAGCTCCGCAAATCGATTTCTATATATGTATTAATGCAAAGGTTCCGGGAAACGCCGGTTGCACGTAAAGCCTTTAGCTGTCTCCGTTTTTCGCAAATGCGCTGACAACAGCAATCCCGTTTTTGCATACCTTAATACATTTGCATAGATAATGATTGCAAAGCTCATGCACAAACACATGTGCAAGATTTTTTTAAGCTCACACACACACACATACATGTAAACACAAGCAGCGTGCCGAAGCAATCACATACAACGCTGCCTACTCGCACATATCTCTCACTCGACACAAGCAATTGCATTTAATGACAGTATACTTTTACTCTCAAGCACACAGCCACAAACACACACACACACCTACTCAAACACTTACACACACTCAGTAACCCATCCATTTATCCATCCATCTGTCCACCCACTTTACTCACCTATTGTGCCCTCGAACATGAATGTACTCTTCGTTGGCATGGCCCATGAGCACAAATCACACGTTGTCAGTCCATCACTCAGCACCGGCTCATCGACTAGGAATGGTGGACGGGGTGGTGGCGGCACGAAACGGCCATTCCACAAGCCATTATCGGAAGCATCAAATGCCAATGGCGAGCCAAACAAATCGTCATCGTCGTCGAATATATCGAAGGACACATCACGAAAATTGCTCAAATCCTCAGCTGAACTTGCGACAAGATTCTCTATACTCGGCGGCCGGAAGGTTGGATATGTGACAGCAGCACCACGATTGCTAATACCACTACTGCTACTACTACTGATAGTGCTGCTGTGGCTGCTGCTGGTGAGTGTGTTGGTGGTGGTGGCATTTGTGACGGCATCGATGGCAGGCAGAAAATTGGTTAGCAACTTATTGGCGAGGCGGCTGGGCAGTGCGGCAACGGAGGCGGCAGTTAGATCAACATTTACGCCTACTCTACTTCCACCTCCGGTGTCCGTATCGACATCTGGTTGCAGTCGTCGCTCCAAAGCATCCGGCTGTTGAGTTGATATGCTATTGTGGTTGTAGCTGGCGATGCCGGCTGTTGCCGTTGCTGTTGCTGTAGTTGTTGTTGTGGACGATGTTGTCGCAGCTGCTGCTGCTGCCGCTGCCACTGTTGCTGCGGATGTGAGCAGTGAGGCGGCTGCTGTCGCTGCGGCAAGCACTGTCGCTCTGATTGGCCGTAGGCAGCGGGTGGGCGCGGGTCTTGTCGCTTCACTTGTTATGGCAGGCATTTTATTTACTTTTTGTTTGCACGTTGCTAGTCCTTTATTATTTTTATTTTTTGTTTGTTTGTTGTTGCCTTTTGCTACTGTAAACTCTAAAGTTTTTTTTAACCTTTATCTAAGCTTTCTTCTATGTGTATGTGTGTGTAAGCGTAGTAACTTTTGTTTTGCTTTCTAGTTTCTTTATTGCTTGGCAGAGGATTAGTTGGCATTCAATTCACAGGATGTGCCTGCGCTTATGCTCAACTTAAAATGTGTACTTTAGTGAGATTGAAACCGCTTCCTCCCATTCGACATACACCAGCGCCGTATGTGCCCCGCTTGTTTTAGGTTCTCAGCCACTACTGTGCAATTTTTTATGGCACGAGTGTATACTTTGTAGTTTTCTCTGTACAATATTTTATACGATTATCACTTTGTGTGCAGGAATTTTCAACACAATCTGATGTGCCGACACATTCCTAAGCTTTTTTGCGCTTTTTTCAATTCTTTTTGTTGCAATTTTCCAACTCTCAGCGTTCTTTCGCTTTGATTATTATCCTTTTTTTGGGCTTATCGTCTGCTGTTGTCACATGTGATTGAAGTCAATTGCAGTAACTAAAGCCGAGCTGTAACGAAAAGAAAGGAAACGTAAGGAAATGAGTGAAAGAGATTAAAAATGTGTTTAATGTAGTTCTCGTTTTTTGTCTAGATTTTATTGCCACTAAAGGACAAACGTTGAACTTCATGTCCAATGAACGGAGAGAGTGTTAACTGCCACAAAGTATTTGTGTGTGTGTGTGAAATGTGTTGCAATCTGTTAAATAAGCCAATAGAAAGTACTTTTCTTAATTGAAACTCAGTGCTTGAAAGGGATGTGGAAGCTGGTTATGTGTAATTTAGCGCACAGTTGTAAGGAGATTTGTTCACGATAAAAAGGTCAACTGTCATTGGTTGTAAAATTTGCTGGAGTTTAGCAGTTGCTGTTGTAGAGTGTGTATTTAGCGCAATTAATGAGTGTGGATGCGGAGAATTTGAGAATCGAATTTCAATTTAAAATTTCACTTAAAACTAACAACCATGATGCTGTCAATATTTGAGTGTTTAAGCAAATCTATATGAGACTTCTGATTTTTTCAATTCATGGCTTCAAACACGAATAGTATAACCATAAACCCTCAGAAAACAGTTTCTATATAAAAAGTGTTTATGGCAAACTCCGTGTTTATGAAGAGTGTTTAGTGCTTAAGGGTAAACATTTTAGAAAGTCAAGTTTAACATTAAAACAGCAGTTTTACATAAAAAGTGTTCAAGCTAAACTCGGTTTTTATAAATAGAGTTTAACGCGAATCATCAAAAAAACTCAAGTTTAGTGTAATTTTCAAATTTTTGATAAATTATTTAATTAAAAATAGTTTTATTAAAAACAGCAGTTTTATATAAAAAAATGTTTAAGCTAAACTCCGTGTTTATAAATGGAGTTTAACGCTAAACACCTAAAAAACCTAAATTTTAGCGCAATTTTAAAATGTTTGATAAATAATTTGAAATATATAGTTAGTAAAGTGTTTAATAGTCGAGTTAACTAAACTCGTGCTTATGACGCATTTAAATACACCATTGAGGAATTGTACTCTAGTGGCTTGATTTTAAGAATTTATAGTAGGTCAAGTGCTTAACGCTAAACTTCCAAATAAACTCGAGTTTCTGATGCATTTTAATTAAATTTAAAGTACATTTAGTTGACTTTCAAGTTTTTTTTACCTAACGTGTTTAACGCTCAACACTGAAATAAACTCGAGTTTATAACGGGTGTGAATATACAGTTAAGCAGGTGTAGTGTAGATATTTGCATAATTTTTAAAGTAGAGAATACACAGGCAAAGGTTTTAACTCTAAACACCTAACTAAACTCGTGTTTATGACTCATTTACACGTAATGTAAATTACATTTACTTAAGTAATTGTTTTTATAAATTTAAGGTAAAAAACTAATACATACAAATTTTAATGCTGAACACCTAAATAAACTCGAGTTTATGACTCATTAACACTTATGGTAAATTGCATTCACTTGATTTTGTAGTTGTTTTGGAAAATTTCGGGAGGATAATTTGTAAAAAAAAAAATTAAGACTAAATACTCAAATTAACTCGAGTTTATGGCATATTTAAAATTGGTGTAAATCGAGGATACTCGGATTTTCAACTGTTTTACAAATTTATAAGTAAATTGTTTAACGATAAACATCAAAATAAACTCGAGTTTAACGGCAAGCACCTAAATAAGTGTATGACTCTATTAATTTTTCTATTAAGCAAATATACTTAATTTTCTAGTTGCTTTCTAAATTTATAAGAAAAAAAAAAAAAAAACAATTTTCAATAAAAAATATTGTAAAAAAGCACAGATGCTTCTTCATTAGCACGAAAATCGCTTGAAATAAGTTCAATGCTCTCTTAGAATTCAGAACTTGAAAGGCTCTGTACAAATAATTGGGTAAAGAAAGTACACAGAACATCATGAAAAATTAATCATTGCTACAAATTTTACTCTTGCAATACATGCACATACTACAAATAACTAATTAAAATTTCCTCGCCCTTCAATTGAAAGATCTCTATTATACCACAAACAATTGCGCACACACACTTAGGTACCCAAGCCATATGCACTGACGACACGCTACGGCTTTCATCTCGTGCTCCTGTCACCGCAGGAAACCAAACAGCAAATAAGACACATATGTATTTCATTCTTAGCCATAAGTACAACATGTGATTACAAATGAATAAAATCGAATACAACATACATCCCCTAATGACTAATATGATACTTAAAAGCATCTCAGAAATCGAATTTGACAGACATGCTGCTTTGTGCGGATTTTCCAATGAACAAATCCATGATTTGAACATTGAATGCCCGATTAGTAAGTAAAGCGTAAACTGCATGTTTAACGTTTATTTTTTGACAGAATTTGGGATGCCAATCACCTGGCTGATATGCAGACCGGCATAACACACACATACACATTCACATACAAGAATATCGAACACATTGTGTGAAGCAGAATGTAGCAATTCTATCGATTTTTGAAAACCGACATCTGACTGAACACGAAATTCGCCTTTCTTAGCCATGGAATGTCGCCTGTCAGTGATGAGCGCGCAACAAACAGTCGTCGGTGTATATATGCGTGTGTTTATGTGTAGCGCTGCACTTCAATCCAATTGATATTTTTGACAGTTTGACAGAAACGACGGTTCTACGGATTATTTAAATATCAATACAAATATGTATGAAGAGGCGACAGTTGTTTGTGTGTGTGTGTTAGTGTATCGAACAAAAGTTGATATGGGGGTAGGTAGCTGACGTGGCAGAAACAAGGCATTTCAAGGATGCAAGAGAAATCAATAGTTTTAAATTTTTACGTGGTATTTTAGCGAGCGGAAGGTGATATTACAACGATTTGTTTAGAATTTAAGAAAAGAAATTTTAAAAATTTCAAAGATAGATTTTTTTAGATTTTTTTTTTAAATTTTGGGGTATGTATGTATGTTAAATGCGAAAATATTTATAAAAAAAAATTATTATTTATTAGAATATTACTTAATATGTGCCAATTTTCTTTATGGTTTTTTTAAAAAAATTCTGAACTGCGGCCTATGGTCTATGTCTCTCTACGTGCCCTCTCCTATATCAAATATGGCCAGAACTCTTAACAAATCTAGGAGCTTGCTGGACAATTTAGAATCAGTTGTGCTGGAGTTTCCGGTTCTATTTCGCAAAACCGGCAGTATGCGCAAGAGACTGTAGAAACTATGCATGAATTTGCTGCCCAGAAATCGAGTCGTTTCAAACGAATTGCCTCATGCAGACGACTCAAAATTGCCTCAAGCCCTCGTTTATGGTTTGACCTTGTTGAACGAAGTCATGGTGAACAACACCACAGTAGCCAAAGATAATGATGAGCATTACCTTGATTTTTCATCGTCTTTGATTTAACTGGTTTCCGCTCGCTTTTGCTAAATATAATGATGGGTTTGATTAATGTAGCCTACGTTCCTCAGCTTTGTTGTCAAGCATCTATCTGTATTTTGCAACCTCTACTCAACGTCTTTTGCAAAAGCTGCGGATATATTAATATGGTTCTAATATTGACACGATGTATACCTAAAACGATGTTGAGGTCCTCTGCTATCTCTCTGATGATTTTCAAATATTGTTTCTTCTGATATACCAAAGAAAAAAAGAACGAAGCTACTTACGCCTATGACAGAACCGTGAAAAAATAAAAAAAATACAAATTTCATTACTACATTGCTGCAGATAACGGCACACATCAAGCAAAATGTAGGAATTTGTCAAAAACGTGCTTTCAAAAGCACTAGCAATTCCAAACTCCGCGACTAACTTAAATTGTAGAATCGCGCAGTTGAAATAATGCAATAAATGCAACTTCATTTCCATTATCGCCAAGAAGAAGAAACGCTAAACTTGTACTTGCCACAAAAGTTTCCAAAAGCCATTATTTCTTTATTATTTCTCATTTCCGAAATGTACAGTTATTATGACATATTTTTATTTTCCACACTTGTAATCGGTTTTGCACAATCGACGATGCTTGCGCCAGTCAACAACTCACCAACTTAATTCACGTGGCAAGCAATCAAAGCTGATTTCGAACAAAATAAAATTGTTGCGCTGCTATTCACCAGTAAATGGAACTGTCAGCGCATTGACAATTGAAAACGATTTGTTTTTTACGATTTGTTGTAGTTGTACATTGATTGGTAGTGTAGCTGGTGACGCGAACGGCGAAATGAAATCAACGACAAATCAAAATTGCAACAAAAGCAAATGTCAAAAGCGTCAAAGCGTCAACATTGCAAATAATTTTTAGTTTCGCGCGCGATAAACACGCTGCAACACACACACATAAACACGCGCATTCAAGTTGCTGCACGAACGAACGGCTGTAACGCCCTCGAACACACATACACACACAGGCGAAGGCACTTGTGTGTGTGCGCGCGAAATTAAGAAAAAGTTGCTCGATGACACACCCACCGAGCAGCAGCAGCACACCTGCCTACAAGTATGCTACGTGCGCGGCAAAAAGTTGTTGCCGTTACCAATTGCCGCTGCCCGCGCGGCACTGTCGTGTAGAGCAACTTGCAACACGCGAATGTAGTTGTTGGAAAATTGTTTGCTAATGTTTTTGTTTTTGTTAATATATATGAACTTTTTTTATTGTAGCGTTGACGTTAAGCTAGTGTATGGTTGCTAGTGTTGTTGGGTGAAAACTCGTACACGCCAAACCTTGTCACGGCCGCAGCCCAGTTGCATGTCGCATGTTGAAGGTGTCATATGTCTTCAGTTGCATGTCTGTCAATTTTTGCTTTATTGTTGCCGTGATTTTTATGTCACTTACAGGCACACACACACACTAGCATTTGTTGCCAACTTTTTCTTTGTTCGTGAATTCCCTTCTATCAAACTCTCGATGTTGCCGATGCTCGTCAACAATGTTAAAAATTCAGCAGAACATGTTCACTTGCGGCAGTGGGGTCAATAGTTGGATACATAACTCAGCGCTTATGTGTGCGGGTGTGTTTGTATGTGGTTAGGTGGATCTATTGCAGCGCCTAGTTGACAAGTTGCTAAGTGAATGAGCACAGCAGTATATTGTAGTAGGCATAATAGCGCTTGTGTGTGTGTTTGTGGCATGAATGCGCCTCTCAACGTATGTGGGTAGCTGCCTTCTAAGGCTCATGCTGCGACGTGAATACTTGCACTTAGCACAGATTACGGTAAAGCAGTTAAGTAGGCACGTGAAAGCGAGTATTTCAATAGTTTTCCGAGGTATTTGAAATCAATATTGAGGACCAAGTGAAATGCTTGAGCGCTGCCTTGATTGGTGATTGCTTTAGGTTAGGTGTGTGTGTGTGTGTGATATGTCGTTATATGGAAGTAGATAATATCATTGAGTATTGTTTATTTTGCGCTTAAGTATTTTTCCGTAATTCTGTTGGCAGTTTTTTTCCATAAAGGCTGCGATAGCGTTAAATATTTATATATATCTCATATGAAAATATTCGTAAAATTTTTTTTTTTTCAAATTTTATATTGTGTATGTATATATGTATATAGGAAAATAAAAAATATTTGTAAATTTTTTTTTTCACATTTTTTAAATTAAATATTTATATATAATTTTTTTTTTAATTTAATTTTCAAATTTTGTAAAATTATTGTTTTTCGAATTTTTTCGAATTAAATATTTATATATCAGAAAAAAAATGTAAAAAGTTTTTTTTTTTTTTTGAGTTTATCGCTAACTATTAATTTCTTATACTAGGGATTCTTTTTATTTTTTTAATTCCAAATTTTTTTTAACATTTTAGATGGCAAGAAAATTAAAAAGAAAAATTAAAAATTCATTTCTAAAACAGGTTATTACATGCACCCATCCTATCAAAATTTATTACAGTTAATGGTTAGCGACAACTTTCCAAAACCAAACATTTATTATTTTTCCTAACTAAAACAATTTTCCACTTATTTAGTACTAAGTAAGACATTTAAAGCTTAAGCTTGCAAGTAAAAAATTTAATAGGCGAAAATTTTCCAAAATCATTAGTTCAGTTTACCAATGAAGAAAAGCTGTGGGAAAACTCTTGTATATAACCCAAACGCATTTTATCTATCGAAATTTGCACTAACTACTAGTTACATAAAGGGTGATTTTTTAAGAGCTTGATAACTTTTTTAAAAAAAAACGCATAAAATTTGCAAAATCTCATCGGTTCTTTATTTGAAACGTTAGATTGGTTCATGACATTTACTTTTTGAAGATAATTTCATTTAAATGTTGACCGCGGCTGCGTCTTAGGTGGTCCATTCGGAAAGTCCAATTTTGGGCAACTTTTTCGAGCATTTCGGCCGGAATAGCCCGAATTTCTTCGGAAATGTTGTCTTCCAAAGCTGGAATAGTTGCTGGCTTATTTCTGTAGACTTTAGACTTGACGTAGCCCCACAAAAAATAGTCTAAAGGCGTTAAATCGCATGATCTTGGTGGCCAACTTACGGGTCCATTTCTTGAGATGAATTGTTGTCCGAAGTTTTCCCTCAAAATGGCCATAGAATCGCGAGCTGTGTGGCATGTAGCGCCATCTTGTTGAAACCACATGTCAACCAAGTTCAGTTCTTCCATTTTTGGCAACAAAAAGTTTGTTAGCATCGAACGATAGCGATCGCCATTCACCGTAACGTTGCGTCCAACAGCATCTTTGAAAAAATACGGTCCAATGATTCCACCAGCGTACAAACCACACCAAACAGTGCATTTTTCGGGATGCATGGGCAGTTCTTGAACGGCTTCTGGTTGCTCTTCACCCCAAATGCGGCAATTTTGCTTATTTACGTAGCCATTCAACCAGAAATGAGCCTCATCGCTGAACAAAAAAAAGCGCGAAACACATTTCGAACCGAACACTGATTTTGGTAATAAAATTCAATGATTTGCAAGCGTTGCTCGTTAGTAAGTCTATTCATGATGAAATGTCAAAGCATACTGAGCATCTTTCTCTTTGACACCATGTCTGAAATCCCACGTGATCTGTCAAATACTAATGCATGAAAATCCTAACCTCAAAAAAATCACCCGTTATATACTTGCATACTTATGCATATGTATGTATATAGAGCGTTACTTCCCCCTTTTACTGCGATGCAACGCAAACACTTGATTACATGTCATATTTATTACGAGTACTTGGCTTTGTTTAGGGTAATTACTTGGAAAGTCACAACTAAATTAGTTACCTGCACGTCATTTTTCCGGTTACGGCAGTACCCAAGAGTCTGTCAGTGTCAATTACTGTCATTATACGACAAACAGTTAAGCAGGCGAGCTTACTAATAGGCGCCTTTCAGACCATGCCATGGAACCGGTTTAAAAACTGCTGGCTTTTATTCGAAAATGCATGGAAAGGAAAAACTAAGACTAATAAAACAGAACTAGAAATAATGTGTGCAGAGAAAGAAGCATGAATTTCGGTGCTTTTGAGTGTAGAAAAGACCACACGCAAGTATTATGGAGATTATAAGCTCAAATTAGGTACAAAATTAGTGTGGAAGTATGTGAAACAAAACAGAAATTAGCATTGGCTGCACCAGAGCTAAAATAATTTTCACAAATAAAGAAGTTTTAATATTGATTTTGAGCCCTCGCTTTGTACGGCAGCCATATGGTTCGAGCTGAACAACTTCTACCAAGATTATACAGCTACCTTGATACGCCTGTGATATGCTGCTGAAACGGAACGAACTCGATACATTTTTGAAGCGGATGGTGACTGGCGATGAAAAATGGATCACATACGGCAATATCAAGCGAAAACGGTCGTGATCGAAGACCGGTGAATCGTCCCAAACAGTGGCCAAGTCGGGATTGACGGCCAGGAAGGTTTCGCTGTGTGTTTGGTGGGATTGGAAGGGAATCAGCTACTATGAGCTGCTCCCATAAGGCCAGACACTTACTTATACCATCTTCTGCAAACAACTGGAGCGCTTGAATCAGGCGATCAACCAGAAGCGTCAAAAATTGGCCAACAGTAGGGGTGTAGTGCTCCACCAAAGCAACACCAGACCACACATTTTGTTGAAGACTCGTCAGAAGCTACGAGAGCTCGGATGGGAAGTTTTATCGCATCCACCATAAAGCCCGGTCATAGCGTCAAGTGATTACCACCTGTTCCTGTCCATGGCAAACGCCCTTGTTGGTGTAAAGTTGAACTCAAAAGAGGTTTGTGAAAAGTAGCTGTCCGAGTTCTTCGAAAATAAGGAGGGGAGCTTCTAGGAGGGGGGTATTATGAAGTTGCCGTCTAGATAGAAACAGATGCCTTGCAAACTTATTGCACCCTCTTCAGAGTATAACTATAATTGTAGAGAGCCTCAAATCCCAATTTTTAGGTTACAGAAAGCTGTAGCTGGGCATTTTAGCAAACATTTAGTTTAAGAAAAGTCTACTCAAGGTTTCTATTTTTAATTTTCAAAGTCAACTTTAATTTTAACCTGCAATTGATTAAGTTTTGTGTCCTCACCAAACACTTGCAACATCCTGTCATTTGTGCTATTAAAATTAACGACACAGAAATGTCTGCGAAAAATTTCGCTGCTAAAATTTTCTTCGGAAAACTTCGTGAGCACAAAAACGGGCGAAAATTCTTGCTTGATTAAACTGCAGCAAATATCGCGGGGCGTAACAAAACACAAGCGCGGCAATGCCGCATGGATCCACAAATGCGCACAGTGTGCGCTGTCACCACCCTACACTTCCCCTCGCTTGCCGTGTCGCCCTACACGTGCAACATATGCTATTGAAAGCAGATAAAAGCGCCTGAAGCGCCAGGCGGCAGCAATACAAGCAAGTAAAGTAAGCAAAAAGGTGGCAAAGTGTTGGCGCACGTTTCTAGCATTAACGTGGCGGCGCATACCCCCGCCCGACAACCCGGCGCTTGGCAGGAGTGACACGGATAATAATAAACTGCAGGTGAGGTCTTAACTCGCGCATTAGGAACATTTTTCGTTTAACAAAGAATTTTTGTGCGCTACAGTGAGTAGCGAGCTGCAGTTGTTGCTGCTGTTGTTGCATGTTGCCGGTGCGGCGGTAGTCAGTGGCAACGTTTTTTGCTGCCGCTTTCGTTAGTGTTGCTGTGCAATGGCGCACCAAGTGCGCTTTGTGCACATAATTACAGTTGTTGTTGTTGTTGTTTGGTGTTGTTGCTGGCGCTACTGCCGCTGCATGCTATTTATGCGCGCCGTAAGAGTAAATTAGCGAAAGCCTAGTCGGGTAGGTAGCGCGTTAGAGCTGTTGCAAAAATAGCTTGCAACAAGCTGCGGCATGTGCGCGCACTCGCTCACTTTCTCTATCCACAAGCGGTGATATTTTTAAAGTCAACTTTTTTAGTTTATTGAAAATTCTTCTATCATATTTTTCTTTGCGCGTCTCGCTCGCTGCTTGCTGCTACCAGCCTTGTGGCACAGGCTCATTGCAAATTCCTGAGTGCGCTAATGCTAAATTTGTTCCAGCCAATATGTGAGGGCAACATTGTGCCACTTGAGCAACTTGTGCATTGCTGTGTGCCGGCTGCTGCTGCAATGTTGTCGCGTTGCTCACTCAGGCGGCAGGTGGCAAGCTGCCTACGCCGGCAGCGGCAATATCAGCTCCAATTGCAAGTGTCGCTTGTTCAAACACATATATTTATGTATATATAAAATATGATATGTTGCATGTCGCATGTACACATGCATGTATGCGCTTGTGTTGCAGCAGCGCACAAATCTCTTTGAGTAACGAGTGGTAGACAAAATATTGGCTAATATTAAAACGTAAACGATATTTACTCATTTTCAAAATGAAAAACGTGATGCGCATAAATTTCATAAATATAACGTTATTGCCAACACACATGCGCTCACACAACGGTACTGGGTCGTAGCAGACAACTGACAGCATGAAATGCTTAAAATGTTCTCTGCGCTTTATGCTTTAGGCAGGTGGATAAAAATAAGCTGAAAGAAATATTTTTAATTTGGAAAAATTTTTTCTATGTAAATATTAATTTTTTTTCCGCTGACCTAACCTAACCTAAATATTAATTTTGTTACAGAATTTCGAATATATACTATTTCAATGAGTTCAGTCCATAGCTGTTTCAATAACAGCGAGATATCGAGTTTATTATTAAGGGGTTTGGAATATTTTATGGAAAAAAGTAAGATCTCTAAAGAACATTCTTCAAATTTCTGAATTTTTGAAAATATGTCACTTATATTTGGTAGTCGAAAAAGTCTTTTCGTATTTCGTCAATGACTGTCGTTGGTGTAGTATATCTCCAATGCTGCTAATCACATTGTGTCATACCATATAGTGTTGGAAAGATAAGATTTTAAGCTTCATTTAATCAAAAAAATAAATTTTTTTTTGCAGAAGCCCATAATGATTTCCTGATCAGCTGACATGGCTCTCCTAAAATAAAATCTCCCTCGAAGTCCGCAGCGTAGCAACAAAGAGCTTGAGAGCATCCAGCCTGATTAGAATATGACAACTTTTTATTTTAATTAGTATTTAAGCACAATAACAGGTAAGCAAATGCCTCCATTCTTCAAAGTTTGCGATTGAAAACACGTCTATACCACTTTTTGGCGAACACCAAGAATGCTAAAGGCAAGCCAACGTCTCAAACGAACAGTCAAACTCTCATAACAAGCGTAAACAAATCATTCTGTGACTTAGAACTTGCACTTACTCCACTTTGAAACACGTTAGTCTTCTGCTCTTTCTATCTTTCAGATATTTGTCTTCAGCTCTTTCTCTCCTTCAGATATTTCTCAGATTTTCTGATACCGAAGCTGACGGAGCGCTGTGTCACTTTCTTATTACTGCCAGAACATGGATTTCGTTTTAATATTTTATATCACGATAAAATTGCTTACGTTAACAATTTATTTTTCGTACTAGATCACTGTAAACTTTTGGTTAGAAATCAATTAATATTTTTCGAACAGCACTCTCATTTTAAAGACACATCCAACAAAGTCTTGTGAGACTTTAAAACATTTTTGCAACACAAAATTATTAATTCTAAGATCACAGAACAACATGCATATACATATATCCTTCGAACACTCGCTATTGCCTTAAAAATTTTAAAACAAGCTAACTTTTCAAATATATGGAATTGAAGGGTATATTTATTGAATTTTTCCTTATGAGATACAATTTTTTTTTGAATTTTTCTTTTTTTGGTTTGAAAAAATCTCCGCAATTTCTTTTCTAAGCACTTATTTATATTTCCACAACATTCAGCAAAAACTTGCTTATTTTAAACACTTCGAAACTACACTAACTTCCACTAAAAGTCTTCTCATTTACAGTAAATTATTTTGTAAAGTGTAGACACTCTCCACTCATGTCCATCACGGTATTAGTTCGGTGTTAAACTAACTGCACACATGCAGATCTTGCAGTCTGCGAGTCTCGTCAAAACGTACAACTGCAGTACATAGACGAGAGATACAAATTGGCGCTAAGCCGGCAGCGCCTGCACCTACAATATACCTACCTACTATATACGTACACATATATATGTATATGTATGTATATGAACATAGGTGTCTAGATGCATGCATACAAGCGACTGCCTACTGAGCTGTCCTTATACCCTACACCGAAAACCGCAGGATACTTAGTGCTGTTCCTCCTTCACTGCATTCATAGTGTTCCATGTGTGCGCCAGGGCTCTTTCAACACATGAAGGCATCAGCAATTTAACACGCTAATTTCAGAGGCGGCTTATATGGACATTAACACATAATCCGTAAGCATAAATATCTATTTTAAAGCATGACTTCACTAATTTGCTACTCATTGTCAACGATCCGCTCATAGTAGGGGTGTACTTAGTTGGCGACCTTCGGTGGAATGCATAAAAATCGCGATAGGAAACTTTTCCAAAACATGTAAGTGATTTGCTTTTCACAAGTACAAACCGTAATTTATATAATTAGCAGCAGATTTGCATGTGTTTTGTGGCCATACCACCTGGGCGCTGCTCAGTGCGACACTGCGCAACCGTGTTTAAAGGATTTGTGTCGGTTAGGTGCTAACCTTGAATTTGAATTTCTATCAGGGTATATAGTTAAATGGGCATTACACTAAGAATATATGTATATGTATATACACATATATAGTATTATATGTATGTACATATATACAAATGCGTGTGTTTAGAAGTATTGAGGCTGCAAACTAGTTGCGGTTTCTGTTTTGAGGTCGTCACTTGCGAAGTTTCACGACAGCAACTGCCACAACTGATTTGCGCATCTTGTACTCGCAGGCGTTGGGTGGATGGATGTACATATCTCTGTAACGTTTGTGGCCATAATCATGGCAATATGGTGTAGACTAGCACCGAACTTTGTGTGTGCATAAATAAATAAGTATGAATGGGTGAAGTGGTGTCTATGTGTAATGAAGTACTAGCACAGATTGCAATTTATAGTTAGATAAAATAGACGGTTTCGGATTAAGGGAATTGCTTACAAATTATGCAAAAATATGTACATACATTTATTTTTTCAAATTTATTTAATAAAAAAAAGATTGTTCAGAAAAAATTCGAAAATTTTTATTTTACATTTTAATTTACCTAATAACGGGTGATTTTTTTGAGGTTAGGATTTTCATGCATTAGTATTTGACAGATCACGTGGGATTTCAGACATGGTGTCAAAGAGAAAGATGCTCAGTATGCTTTGACATTTCATCATGAATAGACTTACTAACGAGCAACGCTTGCAAATCATTGAATTTTATTACCAAAATCAGTGTTCGGTTCGAAAATTTTTTATCGACAAATTTTGTTCAGCGATGAGGCTCATTTCTGGTTGAATGGCTACGTAAATAAGCAAAATTGCCGCATTTGGGGTGAAGAGCAACCAGAAGCCGTTCAAGAACTGCCCATGCATCCCGAAAAATGCACTGTTTGGTGTGGTTTGTACGCTGGTGGAATCATTGGACCGTATTTTTTCAAAGATGTTGTTGGACGCAACGTTACGGTGAATGGCGATCGCTATCGTTCGATGCTAACAAACTTTTTGTTGCCAAAAATGGAAGAACTGAACTTGGTTGACATGTGGTTTCAACAAGATGGCGCTACATGCCACACAGCTCGCGATTCTATGGCCATTTTGAGGGAAAACTTCGGACAACAATTCATCTCAAGAAATGGACCCGTAAGTTGGCCACCAAGATCATGCGATTTAACGCCTTTAGACTATTTTTTGTGGGGCTACGTCAAGTCTAAAGTCTACAGAAATAAGCCAGCAACTATTCCAGCTTTGGAAGACAACATTTCCGAAGAAATTCGGGCTATTCCGGCCGAAATGCTCGAAAAAGTTGCCCAAAATTGGACTTTCCGAATGGACCACCTAAGACGCAGCCGCGGTCAACATTTAAATGAAATTATCTTCAAAAAGTAAATGTCATGAACCAATCTAACGTTTCAAATAAAGAACCGATGAGATTTTGCAAATTTTATGCGTTTTTTTTTTTTTTTAAAAGTTATCAAGCTCTTTAAAAATCCCCCTTTATAAAATATTTTTTTTTTATTTTTTTTAAAGAAATATTTTTAATGTTTTTATTAATTAATAATGTATCAAAATGATTGTGTATTTTAATAAATTTCAAAATTTTATAGAATTTGTGTTTAGAATTAGAAGAAAAGAAATTATTTTCTATTATTTATTTGAAAATAATTTTTTTTGCATAATTTTTAATTATTACATTTGTATTTTTCTGGAAGTAAGGAAAGTAATATAAATTATTAAATTAAAAATTAAGCAAAAAAATTTTTTTTAATTATAATTTAGAAAAAAAATTGTATAAAATATAATTTAAAATGTTTTTAGCCGAAAAAAAATTAATTTATTTTTAATTCTAAATCTACAATTAGTTTAATTTTATTAAATTAAAAAAAGTTAAATTAATTAAAAATAATTATAAACGCTAATAGTTGAGAAATTAAACAAATTTTAAAGTTATATAGACAATTTTTGGAAAAAAATAGTTTTTGGGGAATTTGAATAAACGAAAGCCTCTTCTTAATAAATGTGTATGCTGGCATATATTTTCATTACATGTATAGCACATATGTAAGTATGTACTACATTATATAACTTCCTAATATAAATATATTGTACATATACTTATGTGTCTCAACTTACTGCTGTGGTATTGTAATTAATCTAAATTGTTAGATAAATTGCGTGCAACATAAAGCTCACTCTCAGAACCGCACGCACAACAATACATTGGCATGCTTCATGACAAGTTCAGCAAGTAGAGCGCAAAAATGCGTGACAGAGAAACGCAAAAAAATCAGAAACTTTTCCATCAACAAAAAAAAGTGAGTGGGCAGTATTTCATACAGTGGCTTATATAATTTTACATATGTGCATGTACCACACTCATTTTGACATATTACTTATATACAAATATCGTAGGCTGGTAAAAAAATTTACTCGAAAAATTTCTAAAATTTTTCTAGATCTGAATAATTTTGAAGATACAAGTCGACTCAAATTAATAAAAATCAAAAAAATTAAACACTAATTTTGTTATGGCAGCTTGAGTTAAAAAAAATTAATTGAATGTATAATTTTGAGAATTTTATAAACATTGCAACCCTGCCTTAATATCATTCTGACGCTAAAGTTTTTGGATTTGAATACTTTTCCTTTCAACTAAACTGGTTAAACTCCACATCTGCTCCAAATTTAGCTTAAACAGACTGGCTTACTTAGGGAATTCAAAAAAAAATTGCAAATATATTTTTCTGAACTATAGGAACACCCTAATAAACCATACATATTTAAAACAAACTTCTATGGTCTGAATATTTGCCAAGAAAACTTGGTAGCGCTGGCTAGGCATGCAGACTGCTTTGCCGTCAATCTCTCACGACATCCTTTTGAGTTACCATTGGATTTGAGTGATTGCACGCACTTACAACAATACAATTTGACATATACACACATACATATTATTGTGTAGGCATATTGTGTAAATATATTTATAATATGCCACAGAAATATGTTGCGCTAAAACAAAAGTAATGGAATAATGTGGATCCATCAATTAAATTTCCTATTCTGGAATAATTATGAGCATAAAGAATTATATGTAGTTATAGTCATTATATATTTTATATGTACATATATACATTTATATGTGTATGGCATGGACTATATGTATGCATACCGACCTCTTTTAAATGGCAATGTGAGGTTTGCATATTTTTGTGATTTATGATTCATCAGGCATTAAGGCATTAAAAGTGCTTCAACTTGACCTTTGCTCTTAAGCGAACTAGGCCTCACTTTCATATGTTGCAAGTGTTTGTGCTGACGTGATGTAAGTATATAAATTTTGCATGTTACTTCTGTGTTATTTTACAAATATAATTATTTAATATTATATTTATTTAATTTATTTATATTTCATTTATTTGACTACTAAAGAGCTGTGCTTCCACTATCAACGGGATATAAACGAGTGATTCAGATTGATTGTGAATATTTGAGCTTAATTGAAGATAATTTTCTTCTCAGTTTTTTGCTTTATTTCATATTATGAGCATTCCAAATTCCATAACTTCAATATTTCTTTTATTAAAAATATAAATATTTGTACTAGTCTTATATTAATTTATATGGACATAACAAATACTAGTCATATTATTTTTCTGTAAAATTTTTCTTTTATAAATGAGAAGAAATTTTACGAAATATTTGAAAAATAAATTTTCTTTAATAAAAAAACGAATTATTATATTTACGAAGTATTAATTTATATACAATTTTTACATTTACCATATGTATAGAAAAATGTTATAAAATATTAAAAAAAAAATTAAAAATATTACATTAATTTTATACTTAAACAACAACTTTTACAATTTTCCATAAAATATCCTCTTTTCATTTTTCTCTCATTTCATAATTTCCTTTAAATATTTCCTTATGTTTCAAGCCTATCAGCTTCATATTTTCCATATTAATCTCTTTAAAACGGCATATAAATAAACACGGTGCCACTTTAGCCACTGAAATGTCAGCTGCAATATTTATTTGACCTCAAATACATTTTCAGAGTGAGCACAGCTGAAGTTGTCGAAGGAGAAAATTAAATGCCAAGAAATATTACCAATAAATAACACGAAAAGCAGAGATTAATTATGAATTCATTACTTGCACTTAAGCAAAAGTTCAAGCGATACACACAACCACACATATACATACATACAAACATATGCATATACACAGCCAAAAACATAACTACGCTTGAATATTCAACTGCATGTACATATGTTATATGTTATAATGGATGTTTGCAGGTAAAGGTAAAGCAGCAGCAACAAAAAAAAGCAAAAAACCCAATCAATAACCATAAACGAAAACAACTGCCGAAGAATGACTGCGGAAGCTGTGGCAGCACTGCCAGCTTTGTGCGCACGGACAGCGACAGTAAAAGTGGCCAAGAATAAAGGTGGCCATAATTCAGGCAGTTATAAAAGCAGCCATAAAATTCGAAGTTACGAGGCAGAAGCAATAGACATACACAGCAATATATACATAAGTGAATGGATATATATGTATACAGATTGGTTAGGCAAATCCAATTTATGCCTACCACCAACAACACAAATACACCTGAGCAGCGTAAGACATACATACTACAGCTTCGCGCACTCATATGGGAAATATTTCTTTGATTGATTGGAGCGGGCCTAGTGAGTCCCCGTTGAACGCGCCCTGATCGCATGCTGTGCGAAATGAGTATGCCATATAGGAGTGAGAAATTTACGGGTGTGCTTACGCAGCGCAACATATGTATGTACATGTACATATGTACAGTTGGAGCCACTGGGTGCTGCAGCATTTACAAGTTGTTAACAATTCGTTTTGCGCTCGCAAGTAATGTTTCGTAGAATTAATTAGAAATTTTTCACCAACATTAAGTAGGCAATAACACGAGGGCGCTGCCTTCCGCGCATGTGAGTGTGTGTGTATGTGTGCTCTTGTACTGCCACTCACGTGAGTATGTTATTACGCGCCGTAATCATTGCGGTAGTTAGGCAATTAATTACTTATTTACAGCAGCGAAATTTTGTTCGGCCGCGTAGGAAGCATGAGTTGCTGAAAAGCACAAGGTAACACACACACACAAATAAACATTTAAATATGTATATGTGTAAAGTGCTTGCCACACTTGTCGATTGCTGTTGGATTGTTGGTGAGCAAGGCTAAATTTACTTTTAACTTTTATGGATGCTTTTTGGGGCATATAAAACTTATTTTCAACCACTTTCAACACAGCGAATAAATAATAAAATTCTTTGAGCGCATTTCAAGCGTTTTCTTTTAATTTTTTATAACATATTTTGGTAATGCTTTTTAATTTCTCAGCTCCAGTTTGCTTGCAATTATTGCAGCTTCCTCCAGCATGCTAATAATTGTAGAATAGAAACTTTCAAAACAGCGAGCTTCCTGGAATCTAATTTTTTCCACAGCACTCAACTTTCTCCACATTTACCGTTGCGCGCCGCGCAATCAGGCGCAGCTGGAGTGGCCATAACCACAGCTGGCGTATTATTTTCAATTAAACTTTTGTGCTCCACATAGCGTAGGCATTTAGTTATTGGACGGTTAGCCACATTATGGCCAACAGCATAGCCTTGCTCATTATCAGTGCGTACATATTTCTATGTATGTGTGTGTGTATCAGCGCTGTTGCCTGCTGGCTTATTCTAACTGCGCTCATTCCCACAAAGACCTGCAGTGTTGGTTGTAAGCGTGTATGTGTATGTGTGTATATACAGGCATGCCAAATTGGATTTTGGTAACTTCATTTGCTGATCAGCTGCGGCCACTGACGCATTAGCTGCAGTTCTTAAGCCGCATCTTCTCGCTTTAAACTCGCCATTTCGGCACGCAGTAGGGCGCTCTGCGCATTGGTTTTCAGAATAATTGCTGGTTTTTCAAACCATAAGGAAAATGGTGGTCAGCATTTTAGTATGTACGCAGCTGTATTATGTTCGAAAATGCGTTTTCGAGTTGAAAAACGTTAAATGAAAACGTTTTAGCCATATTGAAAAATGCATATTTATTTCTTGAACAATATGCGTTAATATTACGTTTTCAATACGGTCAATTTGACATTATTTCGAGTTGAAAAACGTTAATCGAAAACCTTTTAAATGTTTTGAAAGTTGCATAATCATTATAAATAATTTCATATTCATATTTTTAATAACAACCGTTTTCAATACGGTCAATTTCACATTATTTCAGCGCGATGTGCGAAATGCTCGCTAAAACCCGCGCGTTCGATTGCGCTGTGAATCACGCGTGTGCAATCAAATCAGTGCAAATCTCCCTGCCGCAGCATTAATTTCGCATATTAATGAATCAAAGCGCCGTTTGCACTCAACAAATACAACAAATTGTTAATTTATTTATGGCAAACATAATGCCAAGCAATTTCAACGCACTCCATTTGTTAAATATTTATTTATTTTCATTTCGATTAATTTTTTTTGAAGCTTAAATTTTTTTATATTTATATACATATTTTTTTGCACCGCTACACCCACCATATTTTCGCATAAATAAAACGGAGTAATGTAAATATTATGCAAATTCACCAAACCCACCTTAACCTAATGGGGTCACGTGTTGCGATTGTAGCGATTCCATTATTATTAATTGTATATGTGTGCTTGTGCGTGTGTGTAGCTGTGCGTTTGCACAAAATTTGCTAAATTAATTTTTTTATTGTTTCGCATAATTAATTTGCATTTTATTGCAGCGCCATTTATTTTGCCATATACGCGCTTATATATATAAGTGTGTGTGTGTTGGTGCAATTCTCTGATTATTTCACCAATATTTGTTTTGGCTGTAATCAAGTGTCGTGTTTGAACATCAGTGCAAATATTTAAATTTATGTTTGCTTACATATGTATTCATGTATATACATATATAATTTGTTTTAATTTATTTATTTACCTTTTTTTAATTGCACTTCTTTGCTACTTTAACCACGACATTCATTAAAGCAAACATTTATCCACACACACATGTGCTTTGCTATAAAGCTAATATTTGCCATTTTTCTATTAATAATTCACTAATGCTTTTGCGACTTTTTATTTATATATAGTGTGTATATATTTTGGCATTTAAATAAATATTTATTGAGCATTCGATTGATGCATGAGCCACTGTATTAATGAATATTCATTAAATACACTGCTTAGTTTTAATTAGATTTTAATATGCTATTTGTGGCATGAAAACCGTTATTTATTTATGATTTTTTAGTATAAATAATCCGCAACTGGCTTTCTTTATATGTTTGTTGTTGTTTAAATAGCCATTTGTGGTGATCGCCAAAGCAAAGCAGTGATTTGCTAATTGGTATTAATTTTAAGTGATTTCAGCAACAATCATGCAACATTTATTTGCTAATGCAACATTTGGTCACTAATGCATTTTAATACTTAGTTAAAAATTGTGGAATATTTACGCCTACTTTATCGGCTTTATGTGATAAATTTTTCTTCTATATATTCACCATGAGCCATGCTGTGGTATGCAATAGTGCGAAATTTGTTTCGGTATACCGAGCACCATTACTAATTCGGGTGTCTACTTTTTTCAAGCGAGCAACTGGTAAACTTAACGCTGTGTTATCGCTGTTTGTGTCTTAACACAGCTGCTCTGAAGAACAGTCTTCTTCAAGATCGATCGTTAGAGTTCCAGCCAGTTCTTTGTTTCCAGAAAGGCTAGTCTCTACCTAGTTGTGGGGTATTTAATAGATCATTGCCTTTTCGGCGTCCATATTGTACGGTTAGGAATCCTAGTAGACGCCAACTGTAGTAGATTTATAATCAAGACAATTATATAATCTAATTAGCAAAAATAATTTAATAATTTTGCCAAAAATTTAAAGATTGTACTGAAAAATGTCTCAAAAGTCCTCGAAAAGTCAGCGGCTACATGACATTTGTCTTCTAATTTTTCTAATTCTTCGAATCACTAACAAGTAATTCATCAAAAAATAAATGTTTATCGTAAATTTTCCAGCTGCCACAGTCATAACAAGTGCAACACTTGCATATGTACAGAGTAATGTGCATACATACAAATATATGCAGCAAAGCGACCCTTCTCTGTTTACACTAGCTGCAGACGCTCAAGTGAAAATCCGATAATGACTTTATACTCATGTTAAAGATTACAATGCGAGCCTATTAAAGTGTTAACAAATTTATATTACTCCATACATATGCACAATCTAATCTATCTATGTTAAATACACTTACATATTTACTTACCACACACTGTGCGCCAACAAATGAATCAAATTTTCCCCGTCTATTTTGTTGGGTTATTGTTTTTGTAGTGGTTTACTGCAAGAAAGAAGAGCAGAACAAAGGGAAGCATAAGAAAATGAATTAACAATGTGAACTGATACTTGAAATGCACAAAAGATTCCGAAATCCTTGGCTGTCAAATATCAATCATTATTATCCTTATGAGATTTGAACAATCATTATGCGAAGCGCGCAGATATGTATGCGAGTCAAAAAACGCCACTACCACATGCACATGCACACGTGTTTCTATTTTTATGGCTATACACATACAAATGACTATCAAATATTTTCACACACACATATGCGTATAACAACAAACAGTCGTTCGCGTGCATGCATGTCAAGGCAGATAATATAATGGAACAACGTCGTAAAACATGCGACTTCTAAATGTGCTTATGATTATTTTTATAAGCATGTAAGTGTCTGAATTCTGTAGGGATAAACAACTCCTTGTAAGCGATCAGGTTACCAACTTTGCCTCGGCCTGAGTGCGCGTGTGAATGTGTGTGTGCCGTTTTTATTATTACTTCTCGAATTCATAATGTGCTTGGCCTTTGTGGGCATAAACCATTATAAGTTGGTACTTTCAACACATTCCGAAGATTCTTTTCTTTTCATATGCGTCCTCTCAAGTGTTTTTCTATGTCATTTGGCGCTTGGCCCGACCGCAGGGTTATCACAACACATGCCTCATGCATAATGGGCATGACCGATGAGGGTGTAGGAGTTTGTGCATGGCTTTTTTCGCATATCATATTTCGAGTAATAGAGATAGTAATCGAATAGTTGAGTATAAGGAGGCGCGGTTGCTTGTTTAACGGTGAATTTTGCTACAAATTTTGAAATTTGGGGTCTGAAGATTTGATCTTTAATAAGCAGTCATAACTTTTTGTGGTTTACCTATACATTTTTATGGTTGAGAAAAGCCTGATAATTGAAAAATATATATTGAGATTTTAGAATCAAGAAAATTTTGTTTTTATTGTTTTTTAGAACAACAGAAACAATATAATTATACTTTATTTGGTAAAATTTTAACTAGTTACTTTTCGAACTAACCTGTAACTAGTTGCCGTTGTAACTAGTTCCTTTCGTAAGTTCCCAACTTTATAAAAATATTAACTATATTTTCTCCGGCAAAATTTTAACTAGTTACTTTCCTTACTACTCTGTAACTAGTTTCCGATTACACTTGATAGTAATAATTCCACCTGCTGAGCCATACACGCATTAAAGATACTGAGTGACTCGAAAGACAAGGAAGCGCAAATTATTCATGGCTCTAAATTCGTCTGAACCTTGGCAATAAATGCTTTATGTATTTACCTTTTTTCTTATGCAACGCCGGCTTTCATGCGACCTCTTGCCGGCTGTTTACACAGTTAGTTTATACACAATTTTTTATTTCCGATTTTAATATTCATAATAAATATACACACGCCAACTCACACACAAACACCGGCAAGAGCCGACGCATTTATAGCGCAAACGAAGAATTAACCTAAAATGGCACTTTGCATCTCTTCAAGTGTTGTTCTTACTGGTTTTCCTCTGCTTATTTATTTTCTGTACTGTTTCAATAAAACGACTTTGTTCGGCACCGCTTTCGCTTTTATGCTTTATCCGATGTCCGTCGGTTTATCTGCTTTTACAACAAGTGTTTTGTGTCCGAGAAAAACCGACAAGCAAATATCAATAAAACTGCATCGCTGGCTATGCCGGAGAACAAGTGTGTATTTATCCTCTTTCATCGCTTGTGGTTGTTGCTTGCTTATTTATTTGTTCCTTGACTTTGGATATAATGCTTTTTATGAGTTTTTTGTTTGCGTCAAGGTTTGTGTTAATGTTTATATGTTAAAACATTAAATACACAACAAAATGCGATAATAATAAATTTTGTTGTTTGACAGGACTTTGTTGGCGGCAAGAAGTGATAAAAAATTTACATACATTCAAGGCGGTGAGCACGTGCATACGATCCTATATATGCGTGTTAATATACATATGTATGTATGTATGAATGTTGTTTGTATGAAAATGCACTGTATAATATTAAGCAACTTAAATCAAATTTTAGCCGTAATAGACCATAATTTTAATACCTTTTCCATTTATAGTTCAGTTGGGGTTCTAAGAAGGTCTCTATGCCTACATACAAGCATTCCGCTTCATGCTTCGTATACTTATGTGAAGACTCCTTGCTTACATTTGTAGAAATTGAACGTTTAAAGTGAGGTTAAAGGTTAATATCTGTATATCTAGGTGACATTAGGTTGAAAGTGGAGCATAAGCCAAATTGTTTTCTTGTAATTATATCAATTCTATCTTGAAATCGTTAAAGTTATATGTCTTCAGATAAAAATGTTTCTGTTTGATGATTATTAGCAGTGTTTTTTTCTTAAAGAAAATATTGTAAGGCAGGTGCAGTTGCAAGTAGTGGGCGTTGTTTGTTTCCCTCACTCACCTGCAACTTCATTTTGGTTAATTTATGTTTAGGTGAAAGTACTAGTGTGGAAAAAATAGTTGTAAAATACTTAACTGGCCATAAATGAGGTTTTAAAAGTTGAGATAAGTCAGCTTAGCATGAAAAAGATGCTAAATAGATAAGGCAGTTACACATATTGCCCAGTTACAGACGAATTTGAAGCTAAGAATAGTTCTCGTTCTTTTTTTTAAGAGCGCATGCCACGGCTATATATGTATAACTACGACTTTTACACATAAATGGCCATTTTTTGTGGCTTAATTTAAAAAATTACTAGTTATATTTTATACCAAAAAGTAACTAGTTACATTTTAATCACAAAAGTAACTAGTTAAATTTTATTCCCAAAGTAACTAGTTATATTTTAATCCGAAAAGTAACTACTTAAATTTTTTTTCGAAAAGTAACTAGTTCAATTTTATTCCGAAAAGTAACTTGATACATTTTCAAGAGTTTCCGCTGAATAATTTTAATCTTAAAAAAAAGAGAAAATACACAAAAATTTCAGATTTAAGAAAGCTGACGATCAGATAGCCATATTACAGACAAGGCAAACTATATAGTATATCTGTATAATGTCTGTTCTGCAAAACTTTAAAGTATAGTTGTGCTATCACGTAGTACTACATTTTTCTAAGTCTAAGCTGTCAGCTTTCTTTTTTTTCTCGGGTTATCAAAAAAGACACTGTATTAACTGCGCCTTAACATGCCAGCAGTTTTACCTAAAACATTACATTTACTCAAGTAGGTATAGTGATATTCTGTTTAAGTTGTGAAGCCGCTCATCCTTTCATTGAATATGCTATGAAAATTCACTCTTCTCTCGATGGGGATTATTATTTACACGCTTGAAATGCTAATCTGGACACTGGTGTCTACTTCGCTGAAATTGATTTTAAAAGCATTGCAGCCGCAACTGCTGCACCGTTATACTCCCGCCATTGGCAGTACTCACTCTTTTCACTCTTTCACGTTATCTATGCTTCATCAATTATTCTGATAATATTTTGCATAATTTTCATAAAATACAGAAATCAACTGGAGTCTTCTCACAAAGTGCAAAGAGAATTACAGAAGAATTAATAGAAATGCCGTTGGGAAATGCTGAGATTCACAATGCGAGTGAGGGGAGCAACGCCGGTGGAAAGCCTTTCCAACACACACACGCACGAAAGCACAAAAACAAAGTATTACTTACATCAAAGTGTAGCAAATTGTGATGGGAGTTAGAAATTCATGTAAAAAGTAAGAAGATTTGCCTATCAGTTACAGCTAGCGCAAGCGCTACGAGCTCCAGGGTACGTGAATTCGCAGCTAACACATCGGAGGATGAGTGCGCGTTTGCTTGGCGGCACTACTGTTGTCGTTGGTGTGCTTTCCACAATGCGAATTTACATAATTTAAATCAATGTATGCATGGCAAGGTGAGGCGCTGCCAGGCAGCCAAATGATATTCTTACGAAATTCGAGTGAAATCAGGTGAAAATAAGATATTAAGTAGCTTCGATACGCCGTGTAATGGCAGCGGGGCGCGCTATGGAGCTTTCATACTACTCATATATATAAATATATAAATATGTTAAGAAGATGTATGCTTTTTGCAAGTGTGTGTGTTTGCGTCCAAAAATGTGTGTTAGCAAATTGGCAAGCATTGCAAAGCAATTTGATAGCTAAAATTACTACCTAAGTGCATATGTATATAAGAATGTGAGTGTGTGTATGTGTGTTTATTTATAAACTTAGCTGTATTTGACAACGGCATGTGCGTACGCCTGTAAGTATGCTTACAAATTTCGTAGGGGATGAAGCAAACTCATCTTTTGCTACCTTAATATAAATTGGAAAAACTTCGGATGAGAAACAGGCAAAAATAAAAACAACAAAAAATAATAAGAATAAAAAAACAATAAAGTAAAAGTGGATTTAAAAGTAATTTCCATGAGCGAAAAAACATAAAATTTATTTTTACGAAATTTATTTGCAGGAAATGATAAAAATATTTGCACTTCTCCATAATAAATTGTCAGTCAAATGAAGTGGAGTATAAACAAGCCAGGAAAGACAAAAGGGAAAAAATTAAAAATAACAGAAAAGGTAGTGTAATGCCCTAAGCGCACTGCTGATAAAACAAATGATGTGAAGAAAGCGTAGGAGAAGGTGAAGGCAATAGCAGTGGCTACAGCGCAAGCGAAAGCGGAGACAATGGGCACACTGAGTAAAATATCAGCAGCGAGCAGTCAATAACAGCGTTGACAGATCGATCAGCGTGTCGCCTAGTGACGACGACTGACGACACAATAAATATGTAAGTAAGTATGGGAGCCAGCGAAAAAAGGACACCCACGGCGCTTAGTGGCATGATCCTGGGAAACGCATACGCACATACACACGCACTCACACAACATTTATAGCAGCATTGGTGGCAGCCAGCAAGCGGGTCGGTGCGGGGCAGCGCATTTTTTGTCACCATGTGCGCCCATTTTTCATTTGATAGCAATTTTTATTTTTATCGCCGCTGTCATTTGAGATGGAGAAAATGCGCGCTGCACAAACAAACTCGTAAATAAACAAACGGCAAGTACGGCATGTCTACTATTAACAGCTGCATTGTTGTGTGATTTTTTTCTAAATTCCCTTTTTTCCATTTCAGTTCAGTTTTTATTCTACTTTAACGTTTTTCTTTTTCTGGCCCCGTGCACTTGCATGGATAAATATTTGAAGCTAAGCGTTGGGCGTTGACAGTGCACATCAATCATATATAGTTCTGATTTGCGTATGTGTACGTGTGCTTTTCCAAATCTGACAGCGCTGTCAACACACACACACACACACGTGCGTATATGTATATTTGCGTAAAACTGACAACAGGTTTAAAAAACTTGGCGGGCATCTGCCGACAATTGTCGTAAAATCGCCCCAGGCATCTTCAGCGTTAATAACACAAATACACGCAAATCCATTTACATGCGTACGCTTAAGCTGCCCTGTAGGGCATTTCATTAGTAATGAAGGAGCCAGGGGATACGGCTAAGCGCTTGGCATATAATAAATGAGCGGTAATTGAATTCCGCACGAAAATTTGGTGCACAAGGGTTTAAGCCGAGCTAGAGTGGCGGCAATTTCACCCCAAAATCGTGTATGCCTTTAGAAAAAATGATAGAAGAAGGTACGGACTAGCCTTTAAGTGCTTAATTACATTCATGTTGGTGGCACTTAATTATCCTGTCAACGGTGTACTGATAAAAAAGCGCATATAAATGCATTAAAATTTTCGTTAATTTTGTTTTTTTTTGAATATTGTTAACCTTTTGGCATTGAATTAATTTATTTTTCGGCGAGCACGAGTTTAATCGAGCTACTAAGGCTTTTCAAGCGCTTTAAGCTCAGCAAAACAAGTGATGATGCCAAAGAGCTTACCTATTATAAGAGCTTTTCCCATTAAAGCCAAAAAGCTTACCTATTGAAAGAGCTTTTCTTATTAATTTTTACTATCAAACTATAAATAATCTAAAATTTGTATGAGGAAAAGAGATGACAACATCTTCCGAACCAAAAAGTCATTATGGGAGGTCTAAGTTACATAAATCATATAAAAATAGTAAAAATATACCATTAGTAGATCACTTGTTTTAAGAACACTATAAAAAAAATATTTATATGACTTCATAAACTTCAAAATATAAATTTCTTGCTCTACTTTACTGAGTGCCCGCAATGTTAGCCATTTTTAACTAGTTAAGTCCCAAACCATTTTGCCAAGAACACTACCACTTTAAAGCAATAAACATTTCCTAGAGAGCTTTTCCCTCGGGCATTATAAAAACTCTCCTTCCTGACCGACACAGACACATTAATATACACACACATATATACATGCTCATCATGCTGGTAATAAAGATAAATTCCTGTTGTGCTGGTCGACAGACAATACGCACAATAAATATATCCCAAGGCGGGGTGTTCGACTGTAGTGAAGATGTTCAAATGCGTATACCCCCACTTGGTGCTTGGCGTCCCACTGCACTTCACTTCACGTACACAATGCTCTAATGCGTCTAATGCGCGCTTCGACACTCACACTAACAATAAAAAGAACAACAACAAACAATACAGTTTCGGTTAATGTTGCTATTTTGGGGCGGGGCATATTCCCCAGGGTATTTGGGGAATTCTCCAAGCAATTTACTTTACTTTACTTTATGCGCAGCTATATTGACAGAACGCTATCGGCGGCGGCGGCAACACAGCACAACAATAGCAGCAGCATCACCGCCAACAACGGCAACACCAACAGCAGCTAAGCGGCAGCATCTATTCTAATAGTAGTTCCGCTAGCTATGCGTACAACAACCAACGACAGCCAGTGTCGCTACTCGGTTGTCAACGAAGGCGCTTTAAATAGTCCAGCCATCCGGTGTGTCGCTCACAGCTTCAGCTTCATTGCGCTCACTTGGTGTATGTGCGTGTGTGTGTTGATTATTAGTTAGATAACAAGAGGTGGGCAAGGGGCGTGTCTTATAGCCGAAAATATGTACAAAGGTACAATAAGTTTTTGTGGCTCGTAAGCATTTGATTTTCAGAGGAAATTGGAAATTTTAACTTTAGTCGTAACAATTTTACAGCCATTAACGTCGTAAATTTCATTGAAAGCGATTAAAGGACCGACGTGTAGTTAGGCGCGCACTCGCTCGGTTATCAGCGCCGCAAACATATTTACAGGCATAAAATATACTAAATTGTTTAATGACTGGGAAACGTCCCTTGACCAGCACTGACCGTTTGGAAATTGCTTCTGGTCGTTAAATGTTGAAAGTTTTCTGCTTTTTTGGTAGCGAGAAAAAGTTCTTGGCTTGTAGTTGGCGTGATTTTTTGGGTCGTTGGTTGGTGCAGCTTTCAGATAATGTAGCTAATAAAAAGGCACGCTAAACTTCGTTGTGGGCTATTTTTAGTAAATTGAAATTGAAAGGTCAATCAATAGAAAAAATATATTTACTGTTTTAAAATGTTATGGATAGTGGATATATGATACTAATACCGATTACTTTGATTTAGATTTTATAATATTCGTTTCCAATTTCTATGAAGGGGTTATATACATACATATATGCATATATATGTGAATTTCAATAGATATTTTTTTCTTAAACATCACATATCTTCACCTAAAATGCAAAATTATGTAACATCACTTTCCATAAGTTTACATACATACAATACAAAGCAAAAACGATATAACAAAAACACTAATATTGAAAAAAATGAGTTTTGGTTATAAAATGGTTATGTATCGGTTATACATTGGTTATAAAATGGTTATATGTTGGTTATATATTGGTTATTTATGGGTTATATATTGGTTATATTTGTCGGAAGCCGATAATTTTATGTTTCTAACATAATGTAGTAAACCGTAAGCAGTAAAAATCACAATTTCGATTTTTTTGTTTATACTTTGTTTTTTCATTTTAGGTGACGATATATATATTTGAAAGCGTTCTCCTAAATTTGAAGCTTATCCCGCAAATAGTTTCGAGAATAATAGCGTACAATATTTATGAGACATTTTTTATTTCATATAATCGACTTTCAAAACATTTAATGCATTTTTTTCGAAACCTTGTATTCAAAGTCGATGATAAATAAAATTTCTCCGAAACAGCTAAATTTTTCGGTTTGAGATTTTTTTACGATCTTAACCGAACCTATTTGTTATGTAATAATTGAGTTATAATATTTATGATAATAATTTCCATTTTTCAACCACGTTGAAATATATTATGTTTATAAAAAAATGACGTTTTTTTTGGAAACTTACCATTTTGTCAAACGTTAAGATTTTTACTAGTCATTCGATCATTATATATATTTTTTTTTATTTGAGATATTTTTAAACAGAAAAAAAATTCTTCAGCGCCAGATACAATTTTTCGGGGTCCTCCTAGAGATCGCCTACTGAATGAAAGGAAGCTAAATTTTTTCTGAATTAATCAAGTTTGAAAAATCATATACATAGGTAATCCATATTAATATAGAACTCATTCTACTTTAACTCTATTGTTCATCTAGAACTCAGTGATACACTCTTCTCTATATAAGTATATTCCCAAAGCATCTCTATATTTTCTTCGCTTTCGCACTTTCTTCAATAAGTCGATCTAATTTTTGAACTTGTCTCTATTGGCCACCGAAAAGTGATAGAATTTTGCATAATATAAAATTTGTATGCATGAATGAGTTGAAGTTGAAATGCAGAACGTGGAAAAATGTACAGATTTCATATGAGCGATAAGACTATATGTATTGAGATAGATGTGTTACGTACTCATTGTTAGAATGTAGATATATGAGGGTATATGAAGATGCCCCAAAATATATGCATATTCCTGACCTCAAATGTTCAACTCAATTAAACCCAAAATTTAACCTTCAACGGCATAAAATACAGCAATTCAAGGAATAAGAAACCCATTTAAACACACATGCATATATACATATGTATATGAATATATACACACGCTTTCACATAGCGCTATGCAAGGTTAGATAGTTTGTGATAGCAACAAATAAGTTGTTAGCGCACTAATAACCATGCAACAAGAGCCAAATAACAACATATACAAAATAAAAACAACAAAAATATTATAAAAAAGAAAAATAGCAAAAAGAATAACAAAAATAACTAAAACTAACAAACAAACGAATCAAGTGTCGAGCGCATCATCAACGAAACTGCCAAAGACATTAGCTTTACGCCCAAAATAATTTCAACCAATTTTCACTAGCCAAAAATGCGGCCACATCAATACCTGAGAAATGAATGTGGCAACAAATGTAAGGCAACTAGCAACTACATCTTTTTTCCTCAAACTACCATACAACTAGTGGCGCACAAACAGCAACAACGACTGCGCAAGAAACCCGAAAATAAAGGTCCGAATTTTGTATGCTTTGTTGTTGTTGTCTGGATTTGGTCACTCCAGTCGCATGGGTCGAACGGCCGCAGCATTAGTTTTTACTGCCGATAATCACAAGTTTGTTTTTGTTTTTTTTTGTTTGCTCGTTGTCTTCATCTTTCTTAATGTCTTATTGTTGTGGCGAGTGTTGTCAATTTACTTGTTTTATATATCTTTGCTCACATACTTTTTATTTAATTTCATTTTTTTTATTATTTACAAACAACAACACGTGTACATATGTTTGTAGCGCTTGGGCACTTGCTTTGGCGCAGAATTCAAGCGGTTTCTTGCCATTATGGGGCGGCAACAATTATAACAGCTAACATAATACGAGCAGATAATAACAATAAAAGCAGCAGAAGAGTTGAAAAAGCAACGGCAAGCGCTACAAAGCAACTGATATACACCAATACACACACACATATATTTTTCTATATACATATATATCCACACACATACACATTTGTTACACTACAAACTCTTTATGCAGCCACTATGAAAAAAGCGTCTTTTGCGTTAGTTTCAACGGCAACAATGGCAATGGTGGCAGCAACAACAACTAACCGCTGTGGCAGACAACAAGCGTTGCGCGTCGGTCGGCCTTACAAGTTCTTTGTTAGCGAGGCACTAAAGAACTTAAAACTAATTAGTCCTCATCAGCTACACAGCCATGTAGTGGTGTTTGTGTGTGTGTGTGTATGCGTTGAAGTACAACACAGCGACAAGCGCAAAAATGGTAACAGCCGCTTGAACAGCATTTACATTAGTAGTACAACGTTAGCAACAACAATAACAACTATAGCTGTATTCCTGTTGCTTAAGTGGAAAGTGTGTGGAAGTGTTAGTGTGCGACATGTGTGCACACTGGCGGAGCCAGAAACTCCATTTGTGGGGTCTCAGTTTATTTGGGATTGAGATTTTTCACTCAATGATAACTAATGAGTTTTTTTAATAATAAATAATTATTCTGAAAAAAAAAAATTATAATAAATAATTCTTAGATTTTGTAAAAAAAATGTTAAGCAAGTCATTCTTCTCCCACAAACTTGCAACATAATTTTAAATTTTAATTTTTTTCATTCTGTGCAACCCTGGGAGATAACACCCAAGTCTGCATTTCGCTTTTTCTAGAAAATAGTGCTTATAGGCCTTTAATCTTGCTATGAGTGTTCTTTTGTGGAATTTTCATTAATTTTTTCACTCAAAATTCCGAAATTGGTAGTTGTTGTTGTACGAATAAAAGAGTATCAACGAATCGTGTCTTTAAAATACTATTGTTTACCTCGTAGTTCATTGCTTGTTCGAGCTTCTTTTTGAATTTAGAAGGCTGGCGAAAGAAAGGCGGTTTCCAGAACTAATCAATAAGCCACAAAAGGTTCTAATGCTATCAAAATTGATAAGAGAGCGTCACAGGATACAGAGATGAGCACTTTTGTGTATATTATGCCGCTCAACACAGTTTCGCCAAATTTAGAATCCCATATGAAGTTCAAAAAATAATGTTTGAGAGCAACTATTCATACCAACTCAGAAACAATGAGTATCTTACCCTATACACTGCCGATTTCTCGTACCTAATTACTGGATTGGAAGTAATTATATAAACTTTTACTTCCCAGGTTCTTCTTAACCCCTCAAACAACAACACAAGTCCTGTTTTAATAACCGCTCACCTAACTGTAATGAAAGGGCTCCTAAAAACTGAAGCGCGCTACACCAGATCACCGCTTTGCAATAAAAATCAAGGCTTTAAAGTATTTAGTGTAGCGCCGTTGACAGTCGGGAATCAAGGCAGCAGATTAATACAAGCGGTACAGCTTAGCTGGCGCATATAGTGTACTGTAAGCACCATATTTATATATGGAGCTGTATCCAGACACTGCAGGGTACAGTTAGCGAAGCTGCGCTGACTGTCTGGGTGCTGCCGTTGGCGGCTTGAATGGCGAGCATCCATTCGCCACGCCACAGCTACTACTCTGCTATGACTACAAGGTAGGGTATAAACGACTGTTTACGGATATACAAACTCGTAAGCCCAGACGTGTGTGTGTGTGTAGTTGTAGTAAGCTAGTTGTTTGCCTGTCTGTCTGCATTTGGCCCACGGTAGTTAAGTTCAGTTTAATACAGACATCTTGTAGATAAAAGCTTTTTCATGTCTTCCTCAATTTTCGTGCCCGTTTTTTGCCGTTTACTACCACACACACACACACACACACATACACATACACCAACACAGTAACTTTGTTTTTAATTTTGCTCTTTTCATCTGCACCAAATTGTTGTCTAGTGCTCGCATATTTTTGTTGTTTTTAATTTTGTGATCTTTTTCCTCATGTTGCCACACAGTGGCGCTACGCTATAAAATATCAAATTATTGCCGCAAATAAATTTTCTACAATTTTATTGTTATCATTCTTAAGTTTAGTAGGTGAAAATGAAAAGCATTTGGTAAAAGCCGCTGTCACGATACCGCTATAGCGGAGTCTGCGTGCTTGTCTGCGCTTGCAGTTCGCTTTGGCTGTCGCCGGCAATGCCACGAAGCATTAGCAGTAATTTCTTTTTGTATGCCATTAAAAATTAAAATTCCAGACTGATTTAATTACAAGCATGGCACATTAACAAATGGCAAGTGGCAAGTGGCAAGTAGTGAATGGTAAATGGTGAGTGGCAAGTGTAACTGTCTGCTGTGAGTTGGTGAGTCATGCAATGCGACAGTGGCAACATAAATTCAAATATGCCGCATGAGTGTGGAGCCACCAACACATACATATGTATACACAAAGCTGTATTACTTGCCACATAAACGATTACTCAGATATATGTACATATGTATGTATGTAATGCGACCACTTATTCAAATGTAACTTCACGCTACCCTTTCTACATATTTTCGTGGTTGCAAGTTTCGCACACTTGCAACACACCCAGTTTTTCGCAAACAGTAGAGCAGAAACAAAAAAATAATAAAAAAAAATAACAAAAACCGTTAAAATTACAAAAAAAAAACTTAAAATTACAAAAAAAGAACTTAAAATTACAATAAAAACAATATGCCACAAAAGGTAGCCGTAAAAACTTGTGCACACTTTTTTCGGCTTTCGCATGCCACAGATCTAAGTAGAAATATTTTGGCGCATTGGTGTTTGTGCGGCATGCGCCATTGCAGTACCCACAGAGTCCGGTGTGCGGTTGCTGCTTGCCACATTTCGCCATGCTGCCAGCGTTCATTAGGCGCGGCAAACTTCACCTGCCAGCGAGTCTAACATTTCTATCACATTGCTTGGCAGTTGCCAGCGGTATGCCGGCAAGCGCCACTGTTGCAACAAAAAAACTTTGACTTCGACAACAACAACAACAGCAACACCAACAAGTAACACTGCAGCACGAGTCTCGCTGACGTTGCATGTACATACATACATATACATAAATATATGTACATGTAGATGGGCACATATGTATATAGGGAGTTCAGTTTGTGGCATGTGTGGCATGGTGTCTGTGCACACGGTTAATTGCATTTTTCATTTTAGCCCAATGCTGCTCACCTTTCTGCCAGCAAAATTGATATGCATAGCGGTGTCAATGTTGCAGCATCTGCTAGTGTAGTGGCTTGAAGCCATGCAATGCGTTTTGTGTCTTGTATATGCATATGTATGTGTAAGTAGTGTGCGTAGGCTGGCAAAAGTTTATGTTTGTTCTCTGGAGTTGGTCCGACGTTTGTTGTGTTGGCTCTGATTGATTTGTTGCCTGCATGATTTGCAGCAGTTTCAATTATTCTCTGTTGCAACTGCTGATACTGCTTTGTGTAGAGTTAGAAGAGCATGTCTAGGCATCTTTTAGCATAGTAGTTGTATGAAAAAATTGCAAAGACTGTTAGGCCTTCATGATATAGCATTTTGATGGAAAATGTATGTACGTATGTATATCTTTCAAATATAAATTTACGCATTAAAGCTTATTTTTCGAATCTGATTTTTGCTTTAAGAGGTATTCTAGTCTAGAAATTTGAAAAAGTCAAAACTTTTTTATTCATAATTAGATACTTTAGATTTCCAAAAAAATATCCCAGTCAAAGGATTTTTCAAAATTCGCTTTATTTCCGAAGCTATAGCCGTTTTAGTGTTGTGGCAACTGGGGTAGCGGACGACTGTGACAAATAAGCGCCTGTCATACGGCGCTATAAAATTATGTCAATATTATTAAATCAATGACTCAAAAATTCTAGTTTTCATTATTTTTGATAGGTAAAATACATACATTGTTGAAAATTTGCAAAAAAAAAAAATATTAAAACTGTATTTAAGAGAATTTGATTTATTTTCAAAAAATATTTAATTCAAAAGTATAGAATGTTAATAATTTTTTTTTGCAATATTATATTAAAATTGAGATATATCCGAATTAAATGCCACATTAAAAGCATCTTACAATTCTTTAACCGGTTTTTTTCTAAGAAATAAATTTTCTGAAATTATTCAGTATTGGTTTTAAGGGGTTAGGTGGGTCTGAAAATTCCAGAAAATTGACTTTTATTTTTTTTTTGTCTTATTAAATAGTACAATATTTAATATGATATCAGCTATCATGAAAGTTTAATTAATTTATTGCAATAAATAACGGTTAAAATTTCTATTTCAGCAATTTTAGCATTACCAAAAAATAAAAATACCCACAAATTCATCATCAAAACGCTCAAGCGCCTAAATGCATACTTAGAAAACACATATAGAGTCCAGCAGCTGCTGCTAACTGTTGATGGGGTTTTCAAAAATACAGGAATCACAGCTGCGTGCGGCCTGTAAGCTCCGCACATATGGAGGCATATACTTTGTATTACGCGGTGCGTATAATTCGATACCCAAAGACAAGGGCGGAGAGGGAAAACAACAAAAAAACATAACAACAAAACGCAGCGAAACAAAGGCAAATGATATGTGTGAATTATATTTGTGGATATGTAAATGAAATGGACGTTTTGTTTTAATGCTGGTATTGTCTTACTGACAAATGCGCTGTTGTCGTTGTTTTTGTTGCTGCAGTGAGGCTTCAAATTCATTGGAATATATTTTTCACACTTCTCACACCATGCTGGCAGGCAAACACACACACACCCATACATACATGCATATGAATAGGCGAGTGCACAAAGAGTTGGTTTTAATATTTTGGCGCACTCACACCCCTTTCAATGCTTTATGCTTGTTTTTGTTATTGCTTTCTAGGTTTTACGGTTTTGATGTGAGCTGGCAGTTAGTGTTGCTGAAAGCAAGTGTTGACACGCCTGAAACCCAATACCGGCACATGTGACCAAGAAACATAAACCCAATGTCGGTACTTCCCCACACACACATACACTTATTTATATCTATATATTAAAGGGTTGCAAGAATTAATTCACGCTATGAATGCAACAGAGAATTTATGAATTCATCTCATAACTCGAGTTAAGCGCCGACACTGAGTTGGAATTATGTGAATGCAGATACAGAGAAGACATTGTGAGTTGCTGTTTATCGCTAGCAGGTAGACTCAGCTCATTCATCTCATAAACAAACCCAACTCACACTCATATCATCAACCAGCAGTGAATGCAAATCGTTAGCGTTCGCTTAGTAGTGGAATAGTGTGTGATCGTCACTTATTGTTATGTGAATTCATTGTTTCTCTCATTCTTTTAACAGAACAGTGTGCACCCATAGTGTTCATCTAAGCAAGCAAATAGAGAAGATAAACGGAAGGGTTTTCCCCAGAACATGTTTGCCTGCATTGTACTGACCGTAGACGCTTAACCGAGACAGTTTATTAAATATTTAAATTCGTCATTTGTTTTGTGTATACTGTGACTGGAAATGAACGCGAATGTAACTAATAAAAATGTGATACTTTGGAACTAAAAGTTGTATGTATTTTGTGATTTAAAAAGAGTTTTTTTTCAATTGTTCCAAAGGACAGGTTTTAGTTCTAAAATATTTTTATTTTTTTATAATATTTTGTTGAATCTATTAATCCCTAAATAAACTTCATGAAAAATTGCAATAAAATTGAATATTGGAAACATTTTTTTATCCACATTCATATGCAATTATCTATGCGTATTTACATACATACTTCTTTCTAGTCGTGCAACTAGAATAACTCGAATTAACAGTTGTTAATTCACACGAACATCATTCACTCATCCAACATCCTTCTTGCACAGAATTAATTCACACCAACAGAATGAAATGCTTTGGTAGACCAATTCTACAAAGAGTGGGTCGTTACTTGTGAGAGTGCTATGAGTTGAGCGAACTCGTTGTTGTTCTCACTAATGAGACTCGGTCCTTATTTTACCCAAACATGAGAATTCATTTTTACGTTGTGTGAGTGAGTGCAAGTTGAAATTTTTGGACAGTGACTCAAAGTTTGTTTTTTGCGTATTCATGCAGCCCTTTACTATATATAAATATGTTCACATATATGTGTGTTTACAGTGTAAGATAATATGTTAGTAAGACAAGACAACAAAACTCGAGACTTTTTCTTCAAAGGAGTGTGTCAAGGAGCAGCAGGAACTAGCGACAGCTCGAAGCCACACAATGGAAATGCAAAACGAATCGGAAAACAACAAATACAAATAAACAAACGGCACAAACACACTAAACAGCGATCTTGTAGCGGAATGAGTGCGGCACACTGTCAGTTTGGTTAGACGCTTGATTGGTGAGGTTGCCACGGTGGATGTGATGGCAGCAGTGGAGTGTTGGACACAGCGGTTTGGCCAACTGATCGGGAGGGTTAAACTGGTATTTCCACATGGCATCTGCGCATTGAGCTTTAAACAAGGCGAACAGGCACGCAACTGACTAAAAGCAAAAACAACAACAACAATAGTAAATGCGAACCAAACAAAAATGCGAAACTGCAAGCGACCGAAACGAAAGCGAAAGCCCACAAGATTACGCAGGCACAACACAATGCCAACAACAACAAGAAGAACAATGAAACAACAAACCGTCGGCGGCGGCAAACCCACAAGGATAAGCGATTTAGGGATATTTTAAATTGAGTTAAATGCGTGTGCGTCATTATGTGGCAGACACAAAAACAAGCACGCACAACACACACACAAACGCATATGTGTCAGCAGTGAAATATTTCATGTCACACACATGCAAACGCATTTTTTGAAATATTTGTGCAAGAATTGTTAAACAAAAGGTATGCACACACACGCATACGGACGCACTAACACTCATACATACGTTAATATGTATTTACGAGGGTTTTGCTTTTCGGCCGCTTTGTGCCGCGCCGTGTGCGTGTCATATCAAATGGCACTCAGCGCTTAAGCCTCTGCATTTACATAAACACACAAGCACAACAACAATACATATATGCATATATGTATGTAAATACATATGTCTGTGCGTTTGTCAACGGCATTTTTATTAAGCAGACGTTTAAATTTATTCGCATTCACACAGCCGTGCATGTAGTTAATGTACTAAGTGTCATATGGCCTTATTTGTATCTTAAGTAAACGAGTGTACTTCTGCACTTCTGACATTCCGTTTCCGCATTTTTTGATTACACACACAGGCATACATACACTTACGAGGTGTGGAAACGGTTTTTTAATGAAAGAGGATACGCCTGTCACTTGCGCGTTAAAAATTTAGTGAGGTGTCGCTTGTGATCAGCCTCAAGTGGGTGGCACAGGGCGGCGCGGCGCAGACATTCGCTCGAGTGTGTGTCACTTTTCGGGTATATTAAATTACTTTTGCTTACCTCAGTGCCGCAGAGACTGCAACAATGACATTCGGGTAATATTTTCGTATTAGTTAAAAAGCTATTATTTTGTGTGAAGGTTTGTTTTTAATTTAGGCAAATGCCTTTCATATAATATTAATGAAGTAAGCATTCCATGCTCATTTGGTAATTTATGGTTTGTCCTTAGCTTGGTGGAGTTGGTTAAATGACTGACATTTGCGTAGAGCTGCTCTAAGTAAGTATGATTTCAATTATGCTGAAATATTTTTATGAAAGAATTCACAGTATACTAAAAGTAGATGGAAATATGATTTTTTAACTTGTTAAAATTTTTTGACTTCTCAAAAAAAAAATTGCTCAGCCAAAAAAAAAGAAAAAAATTATAAATTGCTTTAAGCAATTAAATATGTTCTTAATGCTTTCGAATATTTATATCACCAACCGTTCCTATAAAAGTGAACTTAGAACGATTGAGCTCAATTTTGTAAGAGATTTTAGGGAACTAAGCAAATTTGGTCTGTTGTATGAGATGAATTTTAAAATTTCAAGAGAATCTCCAACAAAAGCTCGTCTTAATGCGCTTGGTAATTGTGTCATGGGTGCCTTTGCGTCCGTTGCCCATGGCCCTGGGGTTGAAGAAGTTTTTCGCTGAAGCATGAACATGATTATGTCCTCGTATGGAAGAGTTTTTTATTCGATGAGATGTCTTTACGAAATTTGGTTCTACTTATTGCCTTAGAAAATGGTACAATCTGCGAAGAAATTGCTCAGATCGGACCACCATAGAGTATAGCTGTCATACAAACTCAACGATCCAGCTAAAGTCCTTGTATGGCAAGTGTCTTTATTTCACAAGATTTTTTCATGAAATTCGGCTTAAATTAAATTTCAAAGTATTGCTACAATCTCCGAAGAAACGGTACAGATCGGACAACTATTACATATAGCTGTCATACAAACTGAGCGGTCGAACTCAACACCTGGTATGGAAAACTTTTTTATTTGAAAAGATATCGCCATGAAATTTGGCATCGAATATGACCTAAGGTATAAACACAATCTCTGAAGAAATTGATCAGATCGGTCCAACATAGCATATAGCTCCCATACAAACTGACCGATCAAAATCAATATAAACAACGTTTTATAGCATTTCATGCTTAAAAACCCTGTGAAGGGTATTATAGCTTTGATTTCTATTTTTTTTAGTTTTTTCATTCTTACTTTAAGTGAGAGCAATTTACATCCAAAAATTCACTAAATTCTTAACTTCATTAAAAACCAGTTCATAATTTAGGCGATAATGAGAGCCTAAATAATTGGTGAGCATTCGATAAAGGTAAAGGAAAAGGAGAAATTCGGTTATAACCACGTAAACGGTGTCTACGCCAGTAATGAAGATTGGATAAAGCATATAACAGTAATTACTGCCAAATGCGCCAGACTGTAGACTTCTCACTTACACTATAGGAATAAGCATACTAATAAAAAAAAGTGTTGCCTACAATTAGGGTGATATATAAGAGCTTAAGCTTTATACAAAAAATAAAGAGAGAATACATAGAAAAAAGTGCTCCTATTTAATTAAAATTTCTTCCAAGATGTTCACAATCTTAAAAATCTGAAGCTTATCAAACTATACCTCCCTTTACCGCTTTAATAACGCCTATAGTCATTATTTCTGCTTCAAATAATCAAATTTAATTAAGTGACGAAAATATATAAACAATGCCTCTTGTCGTGTATGCTATTTTAACTAATTTTCCTTTTAGTCCTGTGGCTTATGCGATATTACTTTACGCCAACGACATGTCTTTAAAGACTGCAACTGCTTTATTCTTAACTTTTAGCAGGTGTAAAGTAACCAAAGATTTCATATTATAGATTTGCATGCAATTTCCGGCATAACAACAACTTTCAGCTAATTTGCGCACCACTCAGACGAAAGCCCATACAAATTTGTGCAGCTTTTCGAAGAAGCAAATTATCTATTTTGAAATCAAATCAAATTGTGGCAAGAAATATAAGAATACCACAGCACGCGCCACATTGCCAGGGATTCCTTTGTAGGTGTAACAAACAAAGTAAACATTGTTGGCTCAAAAAATAGAAAAAGGAAAAAAAATGAAAGAAAGAAAAAGTAAAAAATAAATAAATGAAGCTGTGGCAATGAAATATTTACGTGAAAGCAAATGTTTACAAAGCAAATATCTTTAAGTGTAATATACATAAATAGCCAGCTGTGTGGGTGTGTGTGTTGAGTGTCGAAAACTTTAGCAGCCATATTCCTTGCAACGCTTGCCACATAAAATGCGTTGCGAGTGAGAGCGTAAGTACAAGTGTCTGTATGTGTGTGCGTCCAATGCCCCAAAGGTGTTGTGCCGCAAGTGCCGGTGAGCGCTGGAGACGCAAAACTTTTGTTGTTGCCACTAACATTACTGTTGTTTTTGTTACCGCCGTTGTTGTAGTGAAGATGAAACTGTTCACTAAATTTACGATTATGTTTATTACAAGTCAGCGTTGAGCAGCAGCAGCAGCGAGCAGGACTAGAATACCTTGGAGACGTCACAACGAGCAAGTGGTTGCAGGCACACACACACACACAGCAATACATGAACTAGCGCTGCAAACGAATATCCGAATATACGAGCGTAATAAATGGACACACAAACATCCGCACACAAACATTTATTGGTCGTTTGTTTGTGTAGGTGTTTTATGAAAATATTTTCAGCTTGACTTGCGAAGATATTCGGAGAAAATATGTACTTTAACGCTTCTTTGACAAAAGGTCATGACATTCATGCCGGCCAAAAGCAAAGCAACAACAGCAAAAGCAAAAAAAATGCGAATAAGATGAAAAGTAAAATATGCGCGTTTTTATGTGAGTGTGTGTGTGTGTGTGGCTGGGTGTTAGTATAAGGAAAACTTTGTCAAGAAAAATACGCCATTTGCGGCGGTTATAAAACGTATAGTGGTAAATCTTGTCTGCTCCGGTGAGTATATGAGTGTCTGCATGTGTGTGTGTGGACAAATTTTTATAGACAACAAAAATTTTTGTGAATGACACACTGGGGAAACCTAAAGCGAATTAGTATGCTGCCACTAGACTGCTGGGATATGCAACAAAAATTATATAAAACACATACAGAAACACCGTTAGCTGCCTACTTCTAAGTAATACACGATTTATGTAATAACAAATGTGGCGTTTATGCTCCACAAACATTTATAGCGCAACTTGACAGCGGTATTAGTCTATTGTGTGAACTTTATGTGTCTATCACCTTCAATTTTGGTGTAGTTATTTATCGCAGGTTGCATTGGATATTGAATATATGTATGTATGTATATAACGGGTGATTTTTTTGAGGTTAGGATTTTCATGCATTAGTATTTGACAGATCACGTGGGATTTCAGACATGGTGTCAAAGAGAAAGATGCTCAGTATGCTTTGACATTTCATCATGAATAGACTTACTAACGAGCAACGCTTGCAAATCATTGAATTTTATTACCAAAATCAGTGTTCGTTCGAATTCGAAATGTGTTTCGCGCGCGAGTTTAGTACAGCGATGAGGCTCATTTCTGGTTGACGGGCCCCGGAAATAACCAAAATTGCCGCATTTGGGGTGAAGAGCAACCAGAAGCCGTTCAAGAACTGCCCATGCATCCCGAAAAAATGCACTGTTTGGTGTGGTTTGTACGCTGGTGGAATCATTGGACCGTATTTTTTCAAAGATGCTGTTGGACGCAACGTTACGGTGAATGGCGATCGCTATCGTTCGATGCTAAACAAACTTTTTGTTGCCAAAAATGGAAGAACTGAACTTGGTTGACATGTGGTTTCAACAAGATGGCGCTACATGCCACACAGCTCGCGATTCTATGGCCATTTTGAGGGAAAAACTTCGGACAACAATTCATCTCAAGAAATGGACCCGTAAGTTGGCCACCAAGATCATGCGATTAACGCCTTTAGACCCTATTTTTGTGGGGCTACGTCAAGTCTAAAAGTCTACAGAAATAAGCCAGCAACTATTCCAGCTTTGGAAGACAACATTTTCCGAAGAAATTCGGGCTATTCCGGCCGAAATGCTCGAAAAAGGTTGCCCAAAATTGGACTTTCCGAATGGACCCACCTAAGACGCAGCCGCGGTCAACATTTAAATTATCTTCAAAAAGTAAATGTCATGAACCAATCTAACGTTTCAAATAAAGAACCGATGAGATTTTGCAAATTTTATGCGTTTTTTTTTTTTTTAAAGTTATCAAGCTCTTAAAAAATCACCCTTTAAATTAATGCTAATATTTTTAAAGAAATCTAAGATTGCGCTGATGTGATCTCTAATATTATTTGTTGCAAGTTGCCTGCGCTAGCTACCCTTGTATTCCTTAAGCCATTAGTTTTGAGTTATGCGTTTTTGTAATTAAACTCAGCCGTTTGCTAACATTTAACTGCGGCACGTGCGTTGGCTTCATAAAAAAATCATAAAAAATTTCATTAAGTACAAAATTATATTCTTTAGAAAAAGTTTTCCGCTTATTCTTTATGTTGTAATAAATAGATGCCACAGTTGTGCTGCTATTGAGTAAGAGAAAACTAAGTGCGCGTATAAAAGTTCGTTAAAAACAGTATGCTTTAGATAATTTCTTTTTAGAGTATATTCTACGGGCAAAAATTTTCCTTATATTGACCGACTGAAGTTGGTTAAGACTTTTCTTTAATAACCCAAAAAAGTGCGAAAATGTGTGCAAAAATCGTTTTTCGAAATTTTAAAACTTATCTAGAAATACGAAAAGGATTGAAAAATTGAAAAAAAAATTAAAGATAATAAAAGAGAGATTAAAATGCAAGCTTTTTGAAAGAAGGTTCCTTATAAACGAAGCGGCTAGCAGTTCAACTATTCGGTGGAAATCGATCCTAGACCCGACATTACTCTTATTTTTGGCCATTATTACGCTTTTAGCCTAATTGTATGCTATGCTATATAATAGTTCAATATTGGCTTACTAAAACAAATACTGTTGCCTACATTTGGGATGATGTGTAATGATATGGGCATGAAGACAAACAGGGATTACAAAAAAAATATTTATTTAAATAAATGAAAAAAAAAATATTTCACATATGTATATTTAAAAAAGAAAAGAAAAGTAAAAAATAGAAAAATAAAAAAATAAGAAAAAAAGTTTTACTCTGATAAGAGAGAGCCGGTTATAAAGGTTGCTGCCGCGCAAACTTCCAATCTACGAATATAAAATCGGCGTTTCTTATTGAGTTCGAGCTTAGACCATTTTAAAATATGTCCATATAACCTTATATAAGGCTCTAAAGCTCAAGGTTTTGAAATCGTGTACAAAATAAGAGAGCTCACATGTGCGATATCCCATACAATGCTCTTGATTTACAGCTGAAAACCAGAAGCACCCTCAGAATAACAAAAATATATTTTATATCCTCACGTTATTTAAAGGAAAATATTTTATAATCCTATTGAGATTTACAGACGTGACTCCACTGCAAGCAATAATAAGCAACATGACACAAACCAATGAAAATACGAACGTGCCACAAATAATTACATTTTGCGCCTGGCCCGACTTATTGGAGTTTGTCAAGCATGTAACGGTAAGATATTATTAGAAAGGAAAAAGATTAATAAATATGAATACAGCAAAAGGTAAAGAACGCTCAAATTTAAAATTCGCCACAGAACAAAATGAAAATCCCGAAAAATATGACAATTTCGCAACGAACTTGAACGCACTGAAATTAATTTCCAGCAAGTATTAAAAGCATTTTCAGCAAAGCTAAAGATTTCACCAAGAACTTAATTTTGCCAAAGGAGGCAAGGATCTGCCGCAAACTAGCCGAAAAAGTATGCAGTAAAAATTTAAAGGCCGTAAAGTTACTGAGAGTGGGAGCGCCGTAAACCAGCAACTTTGTGAAGCAGCGAAGCAAGGCAGAGCTTAACGGCACTTTCGTTGGTATGGATGTTGTTGTAGGAAAAGTGAATGCTAAGCTGAGAGGTTATATGCTATTTTATATGTACTGTGTTTGTCAAAATAAGTCATTTGGATGGTTTGTATGAGTGTATGTGCATAGTTTGCAACTTTGACGAAAACTTGCCACATGCCACACTAAATTGCACAAAAGCGAGAGCAGACAAAGTCAAAAGCATATGCAAATATTAACGCGCACACACAAATCTACATACATATGTATGAGGAGCTAACTAAATATATTTGTTTGTAGGTGATTAGGCAGTTGAAAAGTGAAAAGGCAACTTTCCACTTCTAAGCAGCGTGAACTTTTCGGCTTTAATGAACGAATGCGCCTCGGCATCTCGCACAAGAAAATGGCAAAAATTGCGTGTTAGTTATCTTCCAACAGCAAATTATGTTTGTATGTATGCTAGTTGGAGTTTTCTTGCGTTGTTTTTGCCGCACCTAAATGGCACTTGAGTCAGCGCCGACGGAATACTCGCTCGGAAAAGTTTAGAATTTGAATGTTTCTCCTCTGCGCATATTTCGAAAACAATTAGATCAAGTGCGCATATTTCGAAAACAATTAGATAATGGCGTTCGCCGGTCTTTTGGGATACACACACACTCATGCTGTCAGCCGCACACCCACATACTTACATGCATCGCGCATGTTTGGCGTGTGGGGCGTGAAAGTTCTAATAACAGTGTGGATTGTATAATTGTGCAACAACAAAGTATAAGTTATTATTCGTGAATTTGAATTGCAAATAATATTTGTTTATGCTCGTTGAAAGTAGTAAAAGTGTTGAAGAACTTATGCTGGTGTTGTTGTTGTAAACTTTTATGTGAGTTTGTGTAGGTTTATGTGTGGCAAGAACTTCTGAATTAAGTAAGGAATTTAATTTTTTAAAGAAAATATTTAAATATTTAAGCAAGTGAGTGGGTGAATAACGGTATTTTTGTTGAAGTATATGCGTTGCCAGATTGCGAAAATTATCAAATTTTTATGACGTTGCGAGGAAAATAATTTTACTAAAATTTTTTTTAAAGAAAATAAAAATATGTTGTTCAGTTTATTAAATTTTCAGAAAATTTTTTAATTACATTTTAAAGATTGGGAAATTATCATATTTATTTGATGTTGCAAGAAACGTTTTTTTTAGAAACTTTTTTTTAGTACAAAAACGAAACTTTCTATTCAATTAATTACATTTTTTTATTTAAAAAAATATTGACCGTAACAGCGCCACTTTTAAGATGTTGCAACTGTACTTACACATATATAAGAAGCATATATTCAGGCGTGGGAACTATAGTTACGTAATTACATCAAAATTCAGTTGAGGCAACGACGCGGATCGCACAAAGCAATATGTATATATCCTTCAACACTCGTTCTTGCAACACTTTATGATTTATACTATACATGAATGCCATGATAAAAATAGAGATCCTAAATAATTTGTCGCTTCAAAAAAATTGGAAACTCAATTTTTTAATTAGAAAATTTGTCTCAATAATTCAGATCTTCACTGCAGGGGACATGCTCCAAATAAACAGATAACACTCATACTTATATGAATGTATATATGTGTGTTTGTACAACACGCTAGATGCACTACAAATATGTATGTATGCAACTGTTGCACAGACATTTTCCGTTGCGAACGTGTTGTACGCGCATTAGATACGAACTCGGCTGATAAGTGATGAAGCTGTATCAGCACAGGAACACACATACATGCACACAAGCGCACTCGTTGCAGCCAAAAGATGCGGCAGCCGTTGCCACTTATATGGATATGATGGATATATGAAACAACAATATAGTTAACAACAACAAAGGCAACAAAGCGTTTGTGTGTGTGTGTATGTGTGTCGTTGGCTGGTCATGGATGTGCATAAGTATGCCGTTTTGACGTGCTACAAAGTGACTGTTGATGCAGCGATACGATACTGTGGCTTGTGGTAACTTCTGACGATGCTGCAGCAAGTTGCGGCCGGTGATGCCAGCCACAAGAGCAGCCAAATGAGACGAGACGAGATGCGATGAGATGATTTCAAACAAGTATTGATGCAACATTATATGCTTGTTTGCCTGTATGCTTGCTTGTTTTGTTTGTTTGTTGTTGTTTGCAAGCAGCATGAGTTGATGAAAAACACTAAGCAGAGCAGGCTAAAGGTAACGCGGCACAATGTGCGTATGTACGTTTGTGTGTGTGTGTGTATGTTGAAGAAGCAATGGAAAATGCGGCGTATATTGAAGAAAATTCAGACTATAGCTTAAAGACCAGTGTGTACAGTGACGGTCATATTATTGGGAGCGCATTTTTAATTTTTTTTATCGCAATTTTTTATTTTTTTATTTATTTTATTTTTTTTTAATCAATTTAATTTAATCTTAATTTAATTTAATTTAATATAATTTAATTTAATTTAATTTAATTTAGTTCAATTTAACTTAATTTAGTTTAATTTTAATTTAATTTTTTTTAATTTAATTTATTTTAATTTAATTTTTTTTAATTTAATTTATTTTAATTTAATTTAACTTAATTTAAGTTAATTTTATTTTAATTTAATTTAATTTATTTTATTTAATATAAATATTTTTCTTTTATTTTATTTTTTATATTATTTTACAATTTTTTTTTTAAGCCGCTTCTTGATTTAGCTGGCCTTACTATATATTTTTATTTATACTTCAAAACAATTTCATCCCACATTTTATCTCTACCTTACAGACCTCTTTGTTAGCAGCCACACATAAATACATATGTACATATATACTCACAATCGAATTCACGGCCACAAGTGGCAGTCGGACGGCCGGCATACAATCAGGCACACGCAATCCCGATTAGTTGGGGCGGCAGCAATCAGTTGAGCCAATTTCCAGATCAATATCTTTTCGGACAAAACAAGTAAACGTGACACACAATATAACTTGCAACAATGCAACGGCAAGATGTAAAAGAAAGCAGAAAATACAACTTGCCACAGAAATGCAAGCAAAAAACTACAACAAAGAGCGCATGTAGACAACGCGCGGCATAAATTGTCGGTGTTGCAATAGCAGATAATGAAAAGAAGGACGCTATAAAGTTGTAAGCTATGAATTTTCGATAACGGCAAGCGGCAGAAATTTTATCAGAAAGACACACATACAAATGCCAAATAAAAAAGCAACAAAAACAAAATCAACCCACGTAAATGCGAGGCAAATGAAGGCAAAATCAGTGTGCATAAAATTAACAATCATAAAAAATTATGAAGTCAACGCGTGATATGCGCACACGAGTGGATTTATAGCTGCTTGATTTTTCACGGGCATCAGCAGCGTTGTTTTTGCTGCTACGTTTTTTAGTTGTTGTTGCTTTTTGCTTTCTAAACACCTCATACCATTTCAATTTCGTACGCATTACCGCTGCTCATAACGAGAAATGATTAATGATTCGCCGGGCAACGGGCGGCGGGCGCCACGGGAAGGCGCGCACACAACAACAACAAACGCGAGCAGCAAGACAAATGAAGAGAAAAGTCGAAATGAAATGAAAATCCAATCCAAGCACTCATTCATGTGTGCACGAACTTCATGCGTTGCATTTGTTACACTTGAAAAGCATAAACACGCGCACACACACACACACAAACAAATAAACACGCGTACGCTTACTGCCGCGCGCGCGCGCTCCTGCATTGTTAAGCTTGAGAAATCAAGAAATCGAAATTTTTTACACTTGATTAAGGTGAATGTGAAAAATTTGAATTTCGTTACCGCCGCCGCCGCCCGTGCGCTGCCGTCGCGCTGTTGCTCCATAGCTGCCTTAGCTACTCCAGCTACTTGCAACTCCCAGAAGGCGCAGCGCAATCTATTTTGCCGCTTTTCATAACACTCTTTTTTCTTCTTGCTTTTGTACTTACGTGTGCGCAAGTAAATTTGTTTGCCATCCCCCTCCTACAATCATTCATCTCCTTGGCCCAGCTCAGCCCGCCGCCCTCAGGCAGCTGCGTCGAAGTGTTCACACATTCATCGTTCATTTGACTTTTTGAAGACTTTCCCTGCATTGTTTATTGACTGACTGGTTGATTGGCTGGCTGGATGGCTGGTTGACTGGGTGCTTACTGGTGATTGCCAGTGATTTTTACTTTTACACTTTGCGAGTGCGTCATTTTTCATGTCATGCATCGTTGAAAAATCCCTTTGTTTCGCTTTTGGTAATGCTCGGAATTGATTGCGATTAAACACTGTGATCTATGTATTTGCTTAGCCCATTTTCGGTCTGGCTCTTTATTTGCTGTCTTCTTGTGTTTACTATTTACTTATGGGCTTTATCAAAAATTAAAAACAAAGCATTCCACTTGTGTATGTGTGTATGTATGTGTGCGCTAGACATTATGTAAATACAGCGTGTCCGATAGTTTTTTGAGTTCAATCATATTTCGTATCATTTCTCATGGTTAAGGCGTTAATGCCAGTGGAGTCTCTTTGGAGCTTTGAAAGATTGCTTTTTGAGAAGTATGAAAGATTACAAAATACTCAGAGACTTCGTAAATATGCGTATACAGAACTTTCACACAATTTCAGGTCATCAACACGGACTTAGAAGTTGGACTGAAGTGATTATGTGCAAAGTCAATATCGAGAAGCGGTTGAGGGAACTTTCTGTTTCTTGCAGGTATATATTGTATTTTTGCAGTATTGAAGTAAATGGGAGGCTGTTTGACAAAAATAAAGCAAATTTTTCTTGTGACATTTGAAAGTTCTTTCAAATAAAAAAAAAATATTCTTAATAATAATATTGATTAAGAAATGCATTTTAATATAAATTGAAAATTTTTAAATTTTTTTTTTTTTCAATTAAGAAAACAATTTGTTGGATGATAAAATATACATTTATCTTATAACATGAAGTAGGAAATATTCAAAAAAAATTCTAAAAAAAATACTTAAAATATTTTTCAAAAATAAAAATATTTAAAATTGTCAAAATAAAAATATTTAAATTATTTTCAAACATAAAAATTTTCGAAATTAAAAAAAAAAAAAAATTTCAAGAAACTATGGCTGTAATAAAAAAAATGGATTGCAAACAAAAGTTTTCGAATAATATTTTACAAAAATGGATTTGATATTTTGAAGTGAGAGTTTTCAAATTTAAGCCGGGGAATTTTACGTTTTTAAGACAAAATAATGTGAAAAAGTTAATATTTTAATTCAAAAATATTGCAGCGTATTGGGGCCTAAAAAGTTTAGTTTACAAAAAAATTCCTTAAAAAATTGCTAAATAAAACCAAAAAATCCCCAAAAATATTTTTTAAGATTTTTTCATACAAAATTTGAAGTTGCGGGAAAACAGTGTTCAAGTTTTATTATCATTTTTTTAGTTCTTAGTTTTGTTGAGAATTGAGATAAATTGTTTTTAATCCTTAAAATTCAACCAACCCCCTGCCATTGTTTTTCCCGACCTCAGATCGGATTATCTGAGACTGATTTTTGCAATTTAATCTCATTTTCCAATGGATTTCTAATTCATTTTAATTTAATTTTTTTCACTTTTTAATATTTTGAAAGTCTTCAGCAGCGACTTTTGATTTTTTCTAAATTTATTTCGGCATTAAAACGGAATAAAAAACTCAAAAATCAATTTCTTACTGATTTTTTAAAGCTCTGAACTTCTTCGATATCTAATATCGATGCACAAGCGATATTCGATTATTTTTATTATGACATATAAGTATATAATCACATCTACAAGCAATGATCTTAATTCTAATTTTCGTCAAATTAAGTTTTACTGGCCTTATAGTTTACATGTAACGGAAATGCAGCGATCCACCCACACAACCTTGAAAATCAAACATGTCACTCTCGTTTTTACGCTGCTTTCTTCCAGCAGCTGACTATTTTCTCAAGGCTTGTTGTAACTATTTATAGTAACACCAAAGAAAACTGTGAGTCTCTGAGTCTAAAAGCTTGCACATAAGATTACTCGTAAGTCAGCCAATATCCTCATATGAACTATGAAAAGCAAAGTTCAACTAAGAAAGTATATACACACATACATATATGTACAAGTACATATATACATAAATAGTGCTTATTTATTCATAGAAAAACTGGCTGTGACTCAACAGCTTCAGGCGTCCTTGTTTTTGCTGCAAGCACTCGCAGAGAGGCCAACGCAGTGTAATCATCTCATCATATGTTAGTCATCGACCCCGCCTTCACGCGCGCAACATGGATTTTAGCACTTCGCAGCCGACCCATTTCATTAACTACTATCCTGTGTAGGATTGTAGATTTGTGACAGTGGAAATTAGAAAAGTGCGTAATTTTCTTACCGGCCCTGGGTGGTTTTCCACCACCGCTCGTTAGCATCCGCTATTTATTCATTGTTATTTTTGCCATTACAATGGAAGCGCATATAAATTGTAAGCCAAAGTGTGTTTATCTCACGGCGACAGCCACCCCACCAACGGCAACCGCACAGCTTAATCCGACCATATGCCAATAATTGCCTTATGTTACCCTTAGTAATGCACAATGCTTGCACTTTTTATGTGTTTTATGTGTGTGATGTGGGAAATGTACAAAGCAAATGTTAAACTGTCATAAATCAAATGTTAAATAATCAAAACAAATAAAGGAAAAACTTTTTTTTTGACACTGAAAATTTGTGCAATTTGTTTGTGTGTGATATTTTTTTTTTTGAAAACATAGAAACGTGCTGTTGTGAAAAAGAGTATGCCACTAAATTAGTTAAGCAACACATGCGGTGATTTTTCTTCGAGGGTTCGAAATGAAATTCGCATTTTTTTTCTTGAGAAGGCGCTTGAAGCCTTATCACATGCTTAAGATTGAGTGCTTTTTGGCAGACAGAGATTTTAAACATTATGCTTGCAACATGTGTAAGTGAAAGATTGCCGAAAAACGTGCCAATGAAATTATTTTACATTTTTTTATTTTCTTACAAAATGCGTGTTGCGTGGTTGTCTCCACGCGCTGTTGATAGGCAGCAGGCACAAACAAATGGTTTTTTACTCCACCGCCGTATGACTTTAAGTTGTTAAACGGAAATCACGATTTCAAAGCTGCCATATTTTTGCGTTGTCACTTTAACCTCTACTCCAATCACAGTTTATGTTATATTTTAGTGTAAAAATGGCCCTAAAGAATATAAGATAGTATACAATTAGGCGTATTTCATGCCAAGTCAGCTTACAGCTAACGAAATTCAGCATACAAATTCTTTAAAAGAGATTCATTTAAAGGAAGTCACGTTTCTGGCACTGTCATCTTCTCTTTTTGTCATATATAACCTTTAATTATAACTGAGCTACATACATTTAGGCGCATCTCAAAAATTTTAATTTACTGCTTAGGGTAAAATGTGCTTGAGGAGTTTCCTGTCATACTTTAAAATAGATAAACTTAATTAATTGGATGAAGACATATTGCAAAGAGCTGTCGCTGTGGCACGCACTTCTTTCTCATTTACTTTCAGTATACATACCTTCAGACATAACTGATTCACTTGTGTCGCCTTTGTGTGTTTAAAAAAAATGAAAAAAATTAAAGAAAATACTTTAAGTTTTGAAACCACATATTTGTCTACAAAAATTCAGATAAAAATGAATTTAAGTTCCCTTAAAGTAGAGCTCTATATGCGTGCTATACCGAGAGAAATTCTTGAATTCGTTCAACAACGTCAGACAATTATAATTTTTTCGTGGTTTTGATGCACAAAAAACCATCTGTCGTTTTTCCCTGCTTGTCGCATTCCTGTACAATTCCATATGTCTCAATTTCGACTTTATAAATGGGTTACTTATTGATAGACCTTTTCTATTTTTAGTTCATACCAAAAAGCAAAAGAGAAACCGAACCCTCCCTTCGCTCGACTGCAATCATATGAAAGTGTATGTGTTGTTGTTGCTTTTTTGTCTTTTCTTACCTTTAATGGAAACGTAAAGTCATCATTATCAAAGAAAAGAACGCATTTCAACAGAAATTCATTTCGTTATACCTTTAGCCGATTGATTGCGCTGAAAAGGACATGACCGCTAAAGTCGGCTAAGGATACAATTGAGTTGTCTCGCAGGAGAATTGATACTCTTGTGTGCACATACAAGTACAAGCGCTCCAATAAAGGTGTACATGGGCAATTAATATTTATTGTTGCAACGAAGGATTTGTGGTATGGAAGTGCACTCTTTACAATTTTTGACATTTAAATTAAAGTATTGTGCTTTGTCGGCACTGATACATGTATTTATATATATTTTTTTTATATGAGGGCATACATATGTATATGTGATAATACGAATGTTTAATATAGAATGCAGTGATAACCCTATAAAATGTATATATAACGGATCACATGACGAGCAGAGTCAATTTATCTATATCCGTATGTTTGTATATATTCGAACTCACTCAGTTTCCGAGTTATCGTTCTGAAATTTTGTACACGTCCTTTTCTTCCTAAAACAGTACTCATTTGTCGAAATCGCCGATATTGGATTACTATAGCATATAGCTGCCATACAAACTGAATGATCAAAATTATGTCCGTCTATGAAAAACTTTTTTATTTGAAGAGATATCTTCACGAAATTTGGCTATCTTATTTTCTTATATTTAGTAAAACCTGTGTAGAAATTGTTTAGATCGGACACTATAACATATAGCTGCCATACAAACTGAGTGATCGTAATCATGCCCTTGTATGGAAGACTTTTTTATTTGACCGAGGAATCTTCATGAATTCCGGCGTGTATTTATTGCCTTAGGCAATGATACAAATCTGTTCAGAAATTATTCAGATCGGACCACTATAGCATATAGCTGCTCATACAAACTGAGTGATCATAATTAAGTTCGGTATGTAATATGAAGGGTATCACAAGTTTTAATGCAACCGAAAGCTAACGTTTATTACTCAAAAGCACTTTAACGGAGTTTTTTTAGTTCCAGAAAGCACTTAAAAATGCTCTGCACTAGGATATATTTACATACGTACTTATAGTTTAACATATATTTAAACCCATATACCAACATACATACATATGCGTAAACCGTGCCCCAATTTTCTGGCTTGAAATACTAATCTACTTTAAACCAAAAGTCTTCCCCTCGCCGAGTCCACTCATACCACTAAACAACATAAAATTCAATTTAATGTGCGGCTCAGCGCAAAAAAAAACTCACCTGCAATACTCGTGGACACACCAACAGTG